>NW_024080664.1:4345568-4565992 GCF_003009895.1 Hyaena hyaena | reverse complement strand
CCGGCACTGGGGGGCATGGAGGGCGGGGATGAGGAGGAGGAGGGAGGGAAGGAGAGACAGCACCCCTCCTCCCACCCTCAAGGAGATCACTGCTCTGGTGCTTTTCCTTGGAGGGTAGGGGGGGGGTCCCATTGGCTTCCATTTAAACCCTCTTGTCTGTTGACCGCGGCTTAGAGTTTAAGGAGACCTGCCTCTCCTTGTCCTGAAGAGGGAGGATGTTCCAGTCCAGCGTTTAGAATCAGTCCTCTCGGGGCGCCTGGGGGGCTCAGTCGGTTGAGCATCCGACTTCAGCTCAGGTCATGATCTCACAGTTTGTGGGTTCAAGCCCCACGTCGGGCTCTGTGCTGACAGCTCAGAGCCTGGAGCTGCTTCGGATTCTGTGTCTCCCCCCCCCCCCCCGGTCTGGTAGCCGTCAGCGCCGCGTCTTGTTTCTCAGCCACAGTGACAAAATCCCACAGCAAAACAGATGTGTTCATGGGCACCTGCCGGGGCGCTCAGTCTGACCGGAGCCGCAAGGAGCTGAGGCCCAGCCTCGTCCCACACTTGAGGCTGACTCTGACCGCCTTCAGCACAGTGCCTGGGCCCCCCTTGCATCTCAGGTGCTTTCGGTCTTCCGATCCTTAACTGCCAGGAAATCAGATAAGTCACGGGCGTCTTTCACAGCTGAGAACCCCAGATCCTCAGCCTTAATTAATAACTTGTTAATGTGGAATGAATTACCATCCATTCAAAGATGCAGCCCTCAAGTGCTTGGAGAGAAAATAAAGTGATTTTAAGCGTAGCATCTCCCTTACATGCTTCAGAGGTATTTTCACAAGTGGTGGAAACATCTCCCCGTGTGGTGACACACAGAGCAGACATTGCTGGATGTGCGCATATGAAAATCTAGAAGCAGGGGACAGTGTTGCCTGGCCGGTGACAATTAGTGACATTTATTTAGGAATAGACATGAAATTACGCATTAGCCGTTGTTGGGTGGTGTGCGTAAAGTGACCTGTAATGCTGTAATTAGATGTTAGATATGTCATTGAAGGTATTCAGGAAACACTTGGGGGAGTTGCTTTCTTGGACCAATGGATTCACGCAAAGCAAGTAGAAGGGCCTTGGAGAGTGACCACGGGCCCAGGACCACTCACACGTAGAGCGAGATGCTCCACGGGCCACAGCAAGCCAGTGAGATTACTTTCACGGGGCCGTGACCAGTCTGTGGACCACTGGTCTGCCTCAGAGTTAAAACCTGTGTCTTCGTGTATTTACATTTTTTTAAATAGTTTATCGTCAAGTTGGTTTCCATGTAACACCCAGTGCTCATCCCCACAAGTGCCCTCCTCCATGCCCATCTCCCCCTTCCCCTCCCCCCACCCCCATCAGCCCTCAGTTTGTTCTCAGCATTCAAGAGTCTCTCATGGTTTGCCTCCCTCCCTCTCCACCACTATTTCCCCTTCTTCACCCCACGGTCCTCTGTTAAGTTCCTCCTAATCCTCCTATACGTGCAGACATACAGTGTCTGTCCTTCTCTGCCTGACTTATTTCGCTCAGCATAACACCCTCAAGGTCCATCCATGTTGCTACACATGGCCAGATTTCATGGACCCCAATGTTCACAGCAGCGCTCTCAACAATAGCCTAAGTGTCCATCAACTGACAAATGGATCAAGAAGATGTAGTTCATCTATACAATGGAATACTACACGGCAATGAGAAAGAATGAAATCTGGCCACGTGTATTTACATTTAAAGGCAAGTGCCTGTTGGTGTTGATCCCCAGGCTGTATATTTAGGGCAAAACCAGTGTTTTTTTTACTCTTTGTAACTTTTTTATGTCACGCAGTTCATTGATCTTTTTAACTTTTAATATTCTTATTTTTGAGAGAGACACAGAACGAGAGAGACAGTACAAGCAGGGGAGGGGCAGAGAGAAAGAGAGACACAAAATCCAAAGCAGCTCCAGGCTCTGAGCTGTCAGCACACAGCCCGACAAGTGGCTTAAACTCATGAACCGTGAGATCATCATCAAAGCCAAAGTCGGACACTTAACCCACTGAACCACCCAGGCGCCCCTCATTGATCTTTTATTACTTGATACTTAGAAAAGTTTTAACTAACATTAAAATAGTGTTTATGAAAAAGAGATTTCCTTTCTTGAGAGAAAATCAGAAACGTTTTACTTCTGAAACGAGATTCTTCCTACGTGTATCTGTGAAAGATTTCATAACCCACGATTACCAAAGATGAGAACCTGGCAGACAGGCTGAGCAAGTGAGGTGGGCTGGGTGGGATGGCGGCTCTGCACCCTGGCTGCTACCTTGTCGATTCAGAGAGCTCAGACACCAGCCTACTGCTGCCAGTCTTATTTTTCAAACAATGCCAGCAACCGCAGATTTTTAGAAGAAATCTCCCAAATTCTACTTTAAAAAAAGAAATCCTTGTGTACGAAGCAAAAGTGCATCTATGAGCTCACCCCAGACTCCCGGCCACAGGTCTTTGGATCTGTTGTGACCGTGTGTTCTCGTACATGCGTTCACGTGGCCAGAACTCAGTCATGGAGTTTATCTGTAGTCTAGCAATTGGGACTTGGGTGTGGTTGGGATGAGGAAACCCCCACAGGCGGGAGGGCCCTAAGGCTCAGCTTTCTGAAGAATTCCATACGGCTCTGTTGGGTCTCGCACCAATTCCACAATCAGACACCAGAAGCGCACAGTCTTGCCAGAAGGTTCTTCACCCACCTAGGCCCCAGTTCCATTCCTTGGGGATTCTCTCAGCACCCCAGAGGTGCTCCCCCCGCAGCTTCATATATTGAACTTGTGCTTAAAGTTTCGTCTGACAACGGGGCATCTGGGTGGCTCAGTCGGTTAAGTGCCGACTTCAGCTCAGGTCATGATCTCACGGTTCTTGAGTTCGAGCCCCGTGTGGGGCTCTGTGTCGACAGCTCAGAGCCTGGAGCCTGTTTGGATTCTGTGTCTCCCCCTCTCTCTGCCCCTCTACTGCTTGCTATCTGTCTCTCTCTCTCAAAGATAAATAAACAGTTTTTTAAAAATTTCATCTGACAAACAGCCAGAAGTTTGAAAACCAGCAGACCAGCTGCAGATACATGAGCAGCACCGTAGGTTGGCTTAAGTGCATACGTTTCAAGGAACTCTTCTCCTTCTACAGTGGCTGTTTGGCCTTGAGATGAAGAATTTGTCAACCTAAGAGCAGCTCTTTATCTGATCCCTCCTTTAGAATACCGCACGTGTTCCTGGCAGAGTCCGGACTGACGTGGCTGTGCTGCGCGCACAGGCCCCTGTGGAGTGCTGCCGGCTCAGGGACACGTAGATGCACTCAGAGAACGCCCTCTGCCTTTTCAAGGGAGTGAGTCAGGAGGTGCTGAGGCTGGTTGTGCTGTGGAAGCCACACTCCCGGGAAAACGAACGAGGGAAGGGGCGCACCAGGCTGCGATGTCGTCCCGGCACCATCAGCAGAGACCGTGAACTTGGTGTTTGTTTCTCCAGGTGCTTTGGCCTCGCGTGTGAGGGCTTGTGGGCCGCCGGCACATTGATAATGATGTGTCACAGGCGTGAGTGGGCAGCATGGGGGGAAAGAATCCTCTCCTTGACAGTTTCGCCAAACGGCCGGCGTGTCTGCGGGCGGCCAGGCGCAGGGGGCCTGGCTCAGTGGTGGGGTGGGCCTTCGTGCTGTGCTGTCTTTCCCTTCCCCCTACCATAAAAGTGCTGGCAGTGTTAAAACGGAAGTCCCTGTCTGCTGAGAATTCACATGATGATGGGGGAATGGCTTCGGGGGCCCCAAGGGGGGTGGCTGGTCCCACATGTGGCTCCTGAGTGTAGGTGTATGAGATGAGGGTCCCCAAAGGGAAGAGAAAGCCCAGGGTCAGAAGGCGTGGGCATTAGGACTGGCAGAAATGGCACAGCGACCAGGTAGGCCCAGTGGGGGCAGGGGAGGGGTGCCCGGCAAGCCTCAGGGACAGCCCACCCCAGACGAGCACTCACAGAGGAAGCCTGGATGCACGCCCCTCCCATCATCCGCCTGCTCCCCACCGGTTGCAGCCAGCGGGCAGCCAGAGGATGCAGCCCAAATGGGTGCCCTCCCAGGAGAGCAGGGCAGGGAGGCGGCAGGTGGACCCAGGTGTGGACGTGGGCTGCGGGGGGAAACCTGCACTGCGCTGCCCAGCGGGAGCAGCTCACCAGCTCGGCAGACGCTGCCCCGCCATCACGGATCCGCCGGGGACAGGCACAGCCGGGAAACCGCTGAGGGTGCCCTGGGCATGGAGGTTCCCAGGGAGGAGCGTGTGCTGTCCCCCTCAGTGCCACCCACTCTGACCTGGGCTGCTCCTCCGTGGCTGAGATGCCAGCGCCTGGCCCCGCGTCCCCGGGCTGCCGTGGGGATCCTTCCTGGGTCAGGTGCGGGACCGCTGGCCAACACTGCCATTCAGGCTGTGTGTGTTTCCAGGACGTCAGGGCCTGAGCAAGCATGAAAATCAGGGCCTCGGAGCTAGGAGGGAAGTAAGTGGTTAGACCTGCTCCTGACCCTGCAGCTAGACAGGAGCCCGAGGTGATGGGGAACTCCAGCCCTGCATGTTGCTCCACGTTCGTAGTGACTTCTGGGCACCTGAACTCTAGCCGGGACGCTCAGAATTACCTGAGGATCTTCTGAAATGGCAGGTGCCGGGGCCAGGCTTGGGAGTCTGCATCTCTAACGTGCTCCTGGGCGATGCTGCCGCTGTCAGGCCGAGAACCACGCTTGGGAAGATCTCTGTCCATCTTTTCTTCCATTCCTGATATGTCGCTTTGTGCCTTCTTTTTTCTCCTTCTGGAATCGGGCAGACCTGCCTAGAATACTCTCCCTCATGACATTCCAAATGTGCCCAGTTCAGATAACAGCAGAAAATCAGCATCCTTTCTTAAGGTAGAAGTATACTTTCTTGAAGCAAAATCTTGTGTGTTCCTTGGTCGCGTGTTTGTTACATTGCTTACATAGGCATTTCAGTAGATGATTTTGTGACTTTGCCGTGCTCCGTGGGATTACCATCAGGTCCCTTGTTTGTGGTGGAGAGGCACCAGAATCAGTGAAAACGTGCAGTCTCTCAAGCCCCGCCCCCAGGCCTTCGGAATCAAAATGCAAACATTTTGAAGCCTCTATGTTCATAAAGCTCCCCGGGTAATTCTGGTAATTGGCCAGATTTGGGAACTACTAATCCAGTCCATGTATTTAAAATCCTGTGCCATGGAAACCTTCTATTAAAGCAATTTAGAACTTAATTGGTTCTAAACTAAAATAATCAGGGGAAAGTTGAAAACAAAACAGACCTAATGCCTCTGAAGATCTGCATAATCCGACAAATGACTTCACTCCCAGCAAGGTGTGATCGGCCGGGCTTTAGAGAAAGGCACTTAATCATGTTTTTGAGTCTAAAATGGGCCTGACCAGACAATCATTCATTCTGATGCTGAGCACCTGCCTCATATCATTAACTGTAGGACGGGATCCTTTCCATCACGGGCCCTCGATGCTGTGCGTTTGCTAAGGCTATTTTTCCTCGGCTCAGTGTCTTCAAGGGTAAGCGTAAACTTACCTGGTTTAAGAGAGTCCGCGTCTCCTCCACTGTCACTTTTAGGAGCTTTGATTTGTGCTAATCGTAAAGTATCGTTTCACCGCGAAAAGTCGTTCTGTGGCACCAGGCAGTTGGGTGCCATTTGTGCTCGTTTTCACTTAGGTCGATGTGCTGACACAGCGGGGCTCCCGCAGCGTTCCTCTCGCTGGCCTGCGGGGACTGTGGCCCTTCCCAAAAGCGGGTCTTCCATCTTTACCCCTAGACGTGATGTTGTGTCGGCGTCTTTGTCTAGGACCGCGTTGTGTGGCCGGGTTCCCAGCGCGTCCTCAGGCCCCCTGACACCTGCCCCCCCCCCCTCCCACCTTACTTTCTTCTCATACCGTTTTGCCCGATGCTTCGGTTTTCTGCTTAGGACGACGGCCGCGCTCGGTGCCAGGTGCGCTCATGCTCGAGCACGTAGGCCTCTAGACTAAGTCGTGCTGGCTTCTGGGGTCTGCAGTCCGAGGTGGTGTTCACCTGACTTGTTTATTCCTAGGGAATGTCACTAGCGCGTCTGGGTCTCGGACGGCAAGCGGCGTCAGCCCGGGCCCCTCCAGCAGCCGGCCAGACGGCATGCAGCAGCGCTTCTACTCCGTCTCCAGTGCCGACCAGTGGAGTGAGGCCACGGTCACTGCAAACTCGGCCATCAGCAGTGGTAAGAGAGGGCGCGGCCCCCTCGCGGTCCTCGGTGGTGAGCCAGGGGCTTGGTGCGGCGCCCGGACCACCGTGCGTGCGCTCTGCGCGCATCGCCTCCATCCGGGAGCGGCTGGTCCTTGGTAGAGGAGCCACTCGCACCATCGCACATGTTCCTGTTGGTCGGGGAGGAGCGGATCACACCCCCTCCCGACAGCTTTGGGAAGCGGGCTGCAGGCGGGCGCGCGGCCTCCCCACCGTCACACGCCGGCAGGCGGTGGGGCCGGGAAACAACGCGGGGCTCACATCCCGCTCCCGCTGGCCCACAGGACGTGGCGGGCACCCCACCCCCGGCGCACCGTTTATACTGTGGGGGCGTGTGTGTTTCCTGTTCTCATCAAAGGAAAACGCATAATTCCTTCTCCCTATCACTCTTCCCCAAATTCCTGATGCTCCCTCCAATGTTTGGAGCGTTCCCCTCTCACCCTGCTTTGGGGACGGGGGCACATAAGTGTGGACATCGGGAGCTGTGTCAACGTGTGTGTGCAAACGTGAAGTATGGGCGGCTTCGCTGCACGGCTCTGCCGGTGGCGTTTTGTCTGTGGCCTGTTCACCGGTATTTGACGGAAGTTCCCACTGTTGTATGTCATCTATCAGACAGGGCTTTAAAGTCATTCTAGCTTAATTTGTTCTCATTAAAAGATTCAGCATCAGGTCTTCCCTGTAGACCCAGCAGTCACTGCAGCAGGACG
The DNA here is from genome assembly GCF_003009895.1 of Hyaena hyaena. NCBI lineage: Eukaryota > Metazoa > Chordata > Mammalia > Carnivora > Hyaenidae > Hyaena > Hyaena hyaena. Next base: position 4,559,020 of record NW_024080664.1, on the reverse strand, counting down.
TCTGCTGCAGGTAAACGTAATCCTTATTTCCGGTTACTCAGGCGCCTCCGGCAGACATGGCTGCTTTAAAGGAGGACATCTCCAGACTAGACACAGAGGAGAAACTGAGGCTGTGGAGGGGTGCCAGGGAAGCGTGTGGCTTGTAGGCCCAGGTGAAACGTTGCCCCGGTGCCCGGCCCACGCGCGCCCCAGCGCCCCTTCATCATTTGTCGGAAGAGGCTGGGACAGGTGGCACGTGCCTGTCCCCTCCTCCCCGGGGACTCTTCAGGGCACTCTGCCTTTTGTCTGAACCCCAGCGACGGGGGCTCTTGAGTCACTGAAAACCAGCCACCTACGTCTAGTCCCTTGGAATGTGCCATCCTTGCATTTATAGCTGTCGCCTGCTCAGGGCAGGCCCACCCGGCCTGCGCATCACCCAGCCTGTGCTTCAGAGCGCCCCCCACCCCCCCAGCCAGGTGTCCCTACCTCCAGGAGCCTCTGTCTTACCTGGTGGACGGGTGCTCTTCCCCCGCCCCCTGTCGTCCTTGGGCTCGGAGCACAGGTGTGGTCCATGGCCTCTGTGACTGAATGCCTGCTGTTGTTATCACAGTGACTTGGATTTCCAGGAGGAGCAAGCCGTTCACGTAATTACCGTAGTATCAGATATCTGGAATCCAGTTGGGTTTTTCTGTCAGCATTAACCAGCCAGTTGGGTTTATTCCGTGGCCCGGCCTTTCTGCAGAAGTGTTTCCAGAGCCCAGTGTGCAGTGCCTTGGCCCCACCTTGTCAGGCTTCTAGAGCTTTCCTCCTCTGCATTGTGGGGTTACCAGCACAGCCCGAGCAGAGGGACAGGGTTTAAGTTCTGCCGACGTGCGATGGGAGTTCTGTCTGGGGGGCCGGGGGGGAGGGCGGGGCGTATAAAAGAGCTAAGTTCCTGAGAAAGCCCACCGCCCCCATTTCTGCCTCCCCCCTGCTCAGAATATTTTATAGGAAGGGCATGGGAAGCAGCATATTCATCTAAATCCATTCTGTGCAAACTTTCTCTTGTACAGCTCTCTCCCTCACAGTCCCCGCGTCTCTTCCACGCCACGTCTCTCTGCGCCCGGCTAGGCGCGAGTTCGCAGGGCACACCTCCACCCTGAAGCACGGGTCTGCGGTATTTCCAGACCCTGGGTTTGGTTGGAAGTGTCGTTCTGCGGGAGACGATCACGGTGGTCTGTACACACACATTCGTAAAGTCCCTGTAAGAGACTGAGATCGCCTACCTACGAGCGCTGTCCTTACGTTTACAGAGCGATCTCTCCTGCATTCACGCCCTCGAGTGCCCCTTCTTCCTCCGCGCAGCATGTATGTTAGAGTCTAGGCTCCCCGACGCCACAGAGCCTGAACACGGGAGCTGGGGAGCTCGAGTCGGCCCCCCCTCCGCCCTGCCAGGGGGTCCGGATGGAGAGTTAGGGAGAATGCCCGGGGCTGAATGGTGCAGGTAGTTTTAAGGGTTGATAAGAGTCGTCAAGGAAAACTTCGAGTCAATGAGACCCGAGCAATGCTTTAAAGGACCAGGCGCATGTGTGTGTGTGTGTGCGCCACACCGCGAGAGGAAGTTATTATGAGCATTGAGGCAGTTTGGACAAAGGCTCAGAGAGGAGAAGGGGAAAAGAAACAGAGCGGCAGTGACACAAAGCGTTGGCGGGAATGCGCAGGGCTAACCTGCTCAGACAGGACCAGAAGGCTGGGGAGAGGCCAGCACGGCAAAATTAGTTAGCATCTTAATCGTAAGGCTTAGAGCCGGCGTCACCTTAAACAGTGAAGACCGTGAAAGACAGTAGAGTATCTCCTAGGGATTGGTGGCGCATCACAACCAAGGCTCGGTTGAAAAGGAAAATAACGAGGCTTCGCGTGGGTTATCTCATTCGATATCCGGGGAGTAGATATCTTTGATGGGCGGGGAGACTCTGGTCCGGTACATGCCCCTTGTCCAAAGTCACACCAGCAGAGGACGGGATGAAAACAGGGCTGGCCTGATTCTAGGCCTGAGGGCCACACCAGTGCTCCTGGAGATGGGCCGGGTCCAGCACGCCGTGTGCTCCAAGCCCCCACAGAACGAGGCTGCATGCCGACGTTTGCGAGCCACCGCTCTGGCTAGGAGCGCAGCCACCCAGGCTCCTCCGAGATTTGCCAGGTGGGGGGCGGGGTACCCCAGGGGTACTCGGGTGCACGCAGGAGAACCCTGGGCCCCTACAGCGAGGCTGATGTCGCGGCTTCCTGCTGGTGACCCCGTCCCCGCCTTCCGTGATCTATCAAGTGGCCAGACCCAGAGCAGTTTTTAATGAACGCCAGGGCACGAGATCTGGCAGGCGACTTCAAGAAAATGCATTTACGAATGGCTTTCCAGACCTCGACCTGGGCCTCCACATTCTGTGCCGCGTTGGAAAAGAATCACAGAAGAAACAAACATGATTACGAGCTTTTCTCTCATACGTTGCAGTTGTTACAAATCCCACCCTCTTTTTTTTTTTTTTAATCATTTTATTTCTTTTTTTCCCCCTCGAGTCTCTGGTGTGGATGTCAGAATCAGGAAAGCTTACCTAACTGTGCTAGCAACAGGGACGGGGGAAGGTAAGCAGCCTTTGAATCCAGACGCCCCTGAATTCTCACTGTCATACACTTTTATTATCAAACATGAGAACAACAACATCAGGAGTCAGTTTCTGTCTGCCCCCTCGTCGTCCACGCTAAATTAAGACTTTGGCTCCAGAGAACTTTTCAAAGGCTGACCCTCTATGCACACAGGTACCCCGGGGAGGGGGGGGGGGGGGGGGGAAAGAGTGTAGGCTATAGTGTAGATCTCGGGGGGGGGGGGGGGGGGGGGGGGGGGGGGGGGGGGGGGGGGGGGGGGGGGGGGGGGGGGGGGGGGGGGGGGGGGGGGGGGGGGGGGTCTCTCTCTTCAGCAGCTGTGAGCAACTCCTAATTAGATAGATTACCAAGTAGTGTGCAAAACTACAAAACTGGCGGCTCCGGTTAAATTAAGGGGGTAGGGGGAGGGGGAAGGAGAAGGAGAATCCATTCCGTGAAATGGATTCTCCCACTGCTTTATGACTATTACTGTTGTAAGGTTTTACATTAAGTACCTGAGGTTTAAAATTAAACGTCTAATATAATTTGGCGTTGCTAACATGAGACCCGCGTCTGCCCTTAGAGGAAATCCAGACAGCTCGGTTCAGGGTTTCCGATTGCCGGCTGACGAGCGGGCGAGAAGGACTGGGTCCCTCTCTGGCGGAGCCCCACATGCCGCTCGGCGTAATTTTTTAAATGCAGAAACATATTCATCTTGAGCCTCGGCGTTGGGAAAGGCTGTTCCCGTAGTACATGAAAAATTAATTTTTTTACATTTTTCCTCACTCTCCTAAGTGTTTGACAGAAGTAATTTTTGCAGCAAGAGGGAATAAAAACTGGTAGCTGTAAATTCCTGTCCTAGAAGCTGTTGTGTAGAGATTCTTTATGGACCCAGAATTGATCTACATGTCAGACCCTGTTGTGGTTTAAACTGTTTATCACCGTAACGGCAGCAGTGAGCCTGTGAACACCGACTTATAATCCCGGGTGAAAGAAATGGTTGTTTGCAGTCAATGAAGGGGCAGCTTAGCCATATTGATAGATTCAGAACAATTATCTCCACAGCAACTCTTGGGTGAGAGTTTTCTTGAATCTGATTGGGAGCCAGTAATTTTGGGAGGGATTAATTATTTTCTCTATAGGTTATTTTCTCTACAGTGTTAGCCAAGAGTTCACGTTCTTTTGGGAAGGAGAGGAGGGGGGACCCCGGGGATCGTGTGTAGATACTTGGCTGTCATATCTTGGGGGAGGGGGCCCAGGGGCCATTTGTAGATACTTGGCTGTCATATCTTGCTCCGGGGCAAAATGTGCCTTCAGATGCCTCACACCTGTGCAGGGCCTGGGGAGGCCAGCCTTGGGCCAGGGGCCTCGACAGTTGCTGTTGCCATGGCAGCCATGCACAAACCCCGCCCCCTTTGACTGTCAGGTTGTTCAGATAGCTCCACCCCGCCCCCTAGTTGCTTCATTCCAACAGTTAATCTTTGCTGCCCTGGCCAGGCCATCGCTGTGAATATTGCACTGCTTCAAACAGCTCTCTTCTCTTCAGCCCTCCCTCAGCCTGCCTCCACCTGCTGCCAGACAGCACCGTCAACGCCAGGTATAAACAGCACTCTCACCTCTCACTGCTTTCCACAAAGGGGTGTGTGTGTGTGTGTGTGTGTGTGTGTGTGTACATCTCTCCTTCCAACAGTTGCTCATCTCTCTGCCAGAATCTACTAGAATCTGTTATTGGACCCCTGGTCCTGAACCTGAAGCCTTTGAGTTTTTTGTGACTTTTAAACAGTTTTTCTCATTAGGAACTTTTTTTGGGGGGAGGGGGGGCAGTGGCTATTTTAACACTAGAGGTTAGAAACAAGTATTCAGCTCTGCTTGTGCATCCTGCGCTTCCCTCTGTTTGTCCCACCCCAGGGGGGCTGGCCCTAGAGTGGTCAGGCAGGTCCACGTGTACCCTGACAGAGGGTGCAGTAATGGGGTGCTGTGGTGTTTAGGGTCCATCCATCTGTCCATATTAATTTTTACAGTAGAGCTCTTTTTTCTCTGCTTGGATATTATGCTGACAATTTCGGCGTGTCACCAGCAGGTGGTGGTAGTGTGCCACGACCACTGGGACCAGGAGGCTTAATTTGTAAGAGGATTTTTGTGAGGTTCCAGGGAAGGAGAAGCCCAAGGTGGGGACCGCCTTTGTTGTCAGTGGCCTCTCTGTTCCAGCAGCTTGACGTCCAATGTGCATTTTCTGAGAATCACTAGCTCTGTTTGATGACTGAGGTTCAAAAAGGCGGAGAAGCCCAAGACCACACTCGTAACAATTAACCAAAATTCAAACCCAGGTCTTTCTGATTCTAAAGCGGATGGTTTCCCCCTGTGCTGTTTTATGTGTGTTTTATTTTTTAAAGGGAAACAAATGCTTAATATTTAAACCTTGTATCGTTAGAGTTGTTTATCTTTATAAAGCTTGCTTTTAAAGGAAATAGCGTTTTCCCTTCTCTGGTTTCTCCTGAACTTTTCCCTTTATCATCAGTTCCTCCCGGATCCTGGCTGGCATTCAAAAACCATTCCCTGGGGTTTGTCATCAACCTTCAGCTTCGCACAGTGTTAAAGGGCCCGTGGGCTCTCATCTCTCAAAGCTGGACAGACACCCTGTCTCAGCCGCTGAGGTCTGCTCCCCTCCCTGTGCCGGTTGGCCTAATTAAAGGGATGACCCCAGTTCCCTCTGTGCTCAGAGCCTGCTTTCCTTTCTCTGCATGTGGCCAAGGAGAAAGCAAAAGCTTCCTAGGGTAACTGGCCACAGGGGGTAAAAGGTGTATTTTTTTTCCCTCTCAATCAAAACGTCGTTACTTTGTACTTTATCTCCTTAGTTCCTTCCTGCCAGCTATTTCTAGCAGCAGGTGCTGACCAGAGAAAACACTGCCCCCGATATCAGGATGGGGAGCAGTGGATTTCATGCTTCAAGGCCAGCAGTTCCCACGTTGCTTAGCAAAAAGTCTAGAAACCATTTTAAACAGACCGTAGGGAAGGACACTGTTGCCAAATGCTGCAGTACCTGGACCAAGTCTGGTCCAGTACCTGGACCCTCTGGCCCTCGGTATCTTCATCTAGACCACTGGTTCTCCACCAGGGGTGATTCTGCCCCCCACCCACACCCTGGGGACATTTGGTGATGTCTGGAGACATTTCGAGTTGTCACAGCTCTAGACTGCTAAATACAGCCCACAGGACGGCCCGCCCGCCTCGGAACGTGATCCCACCCTAGATGTTGCTAGTTCCAAGGTTAAGAAACGCTGATCAAGGCACATCTTCGGGTCCGTGACCCCATCCAGCCACCCCTGCTGTGGTCCACCACCAATTACATAATTCTTCCCCAAAGAGAAGGAAGCCTGTTTTCTTGCTTCAGGGAATTCCAGCCGCCAACCCAAGACAGTGCCTCATCCCAGCAGGACTTCGAGCTTGGTCCCAGACTGTCCCCCCAGGCGGAAGACTTGAGGCCAGCCACTGCTGCCGGCGAGGACATTCCCTGGCGTCCAGCAAATGCTCTCTGCTCACCAGTCACGAGGGCTCCATGACATGAAGACCTAGTGCTATCCCCATTTTATGTTTAGTATTTTTCTTAATGTTTATTTTTGAGAGACAGAGACAGAGAGTGACCAGGGGAAGAGCAGAGAGAGAGAGGAAGACACAGGCTCCAGGCTCTGAGCTATCAGCACAGACCCCTACCCGGGGCTTGAACCCACAAACCGTGAGATCATCACCTGAGCCGAAGTCGGATGCTTAACCGACTGAGCCCCGCAGGCGACCCGCGATCCACATTTTAGATGAGGAGGCAGAGAGGCCAGGTATGTAGCAGGTCCTGGCCAGGCTGGATTCTGTCTCGGGCGCCGCACTGACCTCTCAACCACCTGCTCAGCGCCAAGAGGGAGGGAGGGTCCGCAGTGGGGCCGTGCCGGCCTTGGCTGTTGGCAGCTCTGTGTGCTTCCTGCGGGGTCTGTGAGCAGCACAGTGACATGTGTAGGCCTGGTACCCCCGGATTTAGAGGCCACAAGACGGGTGAAGCTAACAGAGTGAAACCAAGAACTTGTGTCCTGAACTCAGGTTTAGCACAGCGGTTGTGCGACGCGGAACGGGGTCCCGACCTCGGTGGGGCTGACTTTGACGCTGCTTGTCCGCCAAGACACCATCGAGACCTGGCTGTGCCCTGAGAGAGTGGGGGCCCTGTGCGCACCTCCCATGCTCACCTCTGCCCAAACCTCCCCAGGCCTGCCGGGACCTGCTGAGGGGCCACGTTTCCAGAAGGCCCCTGGCACACTGGGAGGTGCCCAGAGCAGTGGACGGGGGTGTAGAGAAGAGTCTGAACCCCACATCAGATAGAGAAGACAGGGAGGGATTGGAGAGGGGACCTCTGGGGCGGGGCGGGGGGGAGGGAGGCTCATATCTGGCTGCACATCTTAGACCTGAGTGTGCTTTTTAGAAATCCTAGTTCCTGGGGCCAAGGGCTGGTGATGGGCTTCCGCAGCCTGGGGTGAGCCAGAGCACCAGAATGTTCCCCAGGGGCTTCTCACGTGCAGCCACGGGTGAGGTCCAGCCTGCTGGTGTGGGGGGGAGGGGCGGATAGGGTGTGTGCCTCACGGTCATGATGAGCGACGTGAACCTTACTCTGTAGACATTCTAAGAACAGAACCAGGGGCAGTGACTCGCCGAAGGAGCGTTGTGACAGCGTCAACACAAAGTAGCGTGGAGTAACATGACATCATTTCCGACTTTTCCTTCCTTCCCGCCCTTGACACTCTCCCCCTCCCGTGACGACCCTCTGTGTGCTTTCCCAGGGGACTCGGGGAAGGCATTCGCTCGCTCACCCAGGGTGCAGGGTCTGCTCTGCCTCCCGCCTGCACACGGGGCGGCTGTCCCTGCCCTTGCCCGTGCTGGCCCTTCCGCCTCCGGACCCGCCGCCTCTCCAGTGCAAAGGACCCTGCTCCCACGTTTGTCCCGTCTCCTTCCTGTGCCCCCAGAGGCGGTCAGCCCCCGCCCCGGAGCCTGCAGAGCTGACCTCTCTGCTCCCGGAGCCGCCCGGGCCCTGCAGCTGCAAGGTCTCCTCCCACTTTCTTCTCCGCAAGCTTTCCCGGCGGGGGAGGGGGCAGGTCCACCTTCACCGTCTCTGGTGACCCCCGGCCCCTCTCTCTTTGACCGTCTGGGGCGTCCTGCGTCCAGCCCCTCTCAAACACGTGTGTCCTCCGTGGCCAGACCCTCACCCTGTCGATCCCAGGGCGCCCCCTGGTTCCCTTCACAATCTGCTTGCTTGAAACCTGCTTCTCTCGGCTTCTCCGAGGACATGTTCTCTGCGAGCTCCTGCTCTTTCTTGGCTGTCTCTCCGAACCACCTTCTTCCGCCTCGGACCTCCGATCCTCGATGCTGCTCCGCCCACAGCCTTCTCTCCTCCCTGCACACCCCCTTCCCTGAGCGGGCCCGGACGTGTGCGTGGACCCAGAGGACGCCCAAGTTCACACGCCCGGCTGGACCGCACTCTCCTCCATTGAACACACCTACCCAGCCACCTACAGGGAGCGGGGGGTGGGGGGCAGCTCGTACTCAGCATTTCCAGAGCAGAGGGAGCTCCAGATCTCGTTCTGAAATCCACCATCTTGTCCCCCCGGGGGCTCAGGCCACACGGTCTCTCTCACCCTCACCTCGCCGCTCCTCTGCCCACGGGTCCCCCCGGGGCTCTGCCTTGTCGGCCTCGTTTCGTCCCCTGCCGTGTGTTTGTGCCTCCCAGAGATTGGCCAGACTCATCTTCTGGGGAAAAAAAACAACCAAACATGAATCAGATTGCCACTCCCCACACATGACACTGCGGTGCCTTCCCCCCTGCACATGGACTGTACTCCTAATGGTTTATTTCTGGCTGACAAGGCCCCAGCTGGTCTGGCCCCTGATGCTTCTTGATCCTGTGCCCCACACGCCCCTCCCACCGCCCTGTCCTTGGCTTCCGAGCTGGGTGAGCCCCCGCGTCACCCCAGATGGCTCCTCTGCTTCCCCTCCGAGCCCTTCCCAGCCTTCCTCCTCGTCCCGGGGGACCCCGGACCTGGCTGACGAGGCGCCCCGCCCGCCTGTCTCCTGCCCGGTCAGAAGTGGCCTCCTTTTCCGCCACTTCCTCCCCAGTCCCCGTGTTGTATTGTCTGAAACTCTCCTGTCTTGTCTTCTTGTTTGTCTCCTGCAAGAAAGTAACTCCACAAGGAAAGAGACTCCCGGATCTCAGGGCCTCCACCCTCGAGTCCCCGGGGCCACAGCCTGCGCGCTGTCCCCGTGTTTGCTCCCTGCGCTGCCGGCTTTGCTCACGAGTCCTCGAATGAGCGCTTGCGGATGGTCAGTGCACCCCGCCCCCCCCCCCCAAGAAGAATGGCCACACGCGCCAGGGGTGGCTTGCAGGAGGGGCCCCGAGGCCTCCGCCAGTCCGGTGCGACAAAACTCCTTGTGAAAATTAGGTACCGGTTAGGGTTTACAACGGAGTTTCCTCCCTCCGGTTATCTCAGCCCATTTCAGAATCGTAAGTCGGATCACTGCCGCGTTCAGGAGGAATAATCCAGGTGCATTTCCCAGCGGTTCTTTAATCTTCCACTTACCTTCATTTCACAAGTATTTCTGGACCCTGTACTTTGTTCCGCTGCCCTGGCCCTGGGGGAGAGCAGGGATCCAGACACAGGTCCTGGCTCTGCGGAAGGGGAAAGGAAGAGAGACCGAGGATCAGCAAGCAAACAAATGGAAGTAACGCTTTGTCCAGTGGTAGGGAGCGAATTGAGGGGGAGGGGTGGCTAAGATGTACATGTCTGGGCTCCGAAACCAGGCCTGGCATGGATGTGTAAACTACTAAGTATTTTTCCAATGAAAAGTGAAAGCAGCTTATATATTCATTCATTCATTCATTCATCCATCCAACAAATAAGCACTTGACCGTGTGCCGCGGCACTCCATGTATATTTGGAAGTGGCCCCGAAGGAGACAGATGTGTTGATTGGACCTTAAATGCCATAAGAACCAGTCGGCTGAAGGGCGTGCTCACACCCCGTGCAGAGGAAAGTGTGTGCACAGGCAGAGAAGGTACAAGGTACGGGGTGGATGCCAACGGGGAATAGGAGGTGAGGCATCAAGGTCAGAAGGAGAGTTCAAGTTAGAGCATGAAGGATACGAGCAAGGATCCCAAAAGGTTTGGGCCTGACCCTGGCACTTGGGTGTCCCTGTGGTTTTCAGGAGGAGAGTGGTGTGGCTTCACGAGCTGCCTCGAGCCAGCGTGGGTTCCCATCTCATGGATGGGGAGGGGGCACAGGCGCATCAGGAGAGGGTTCGTCCGAGTCCCGGCAGCTCGCGGTTCTCCAGGACGTCTAGAAGTCTCCGGTGGAATGGACACTGAGACTTAAGTTTCCCACCCTCCCCCCCCCCCGGGTATTTTTAGTAACAGTATTTCTCATCGGCCTCCACACAACGTGTTGTTAAAATTTTAAAGCTTTCTAAAAGAGAGATCTGAAATTTTACGAAATTATTTAGTATTTTATTATTTTTGGTTTCTGGTCCCTGCAACTGTCATTGCAAACCTTCACTTTCAGGGTAATTTTTTTTTTTTTTAAAAAGATAGAAAGCACTTTTTACCACCCCAGCACCCAGTCGTATACAGGTAGAACAGTATAAAAAGATGTGTCAAATGTGTATGCTCTTGCTGCAACTAGAAAGAAAACTTGAATTGATCTTTTGTGCTTGCAACATTAAAACATCTGTTGTAATAATGTGGTATGTTTTTAAGCAATGTAAGACTTTTTTCTCATGGTTTTACATCACTCTTAAGCCAGGAAAATAGTCATTTTGTATTTCTGAGCTTTGCTCGGGTCCTCAGCCTGGGAATCCTGTATCTTAGGAAACTCCAGTGATACTCTCTTCCTGGTGACTGTTAGAATAAAACCTGATCATATTTTTTTCAGTGCTTTCCATGACCCCCCCACTATCGAATTTACAAGTATATGCAAGAAAAAATGACCTAAAGGGCTTAAAAAAATTTAGGTGCCAAGAAGAAAGAAAGGAGTGGAAGAAAGAGTGGAGGAGGAGTGGCTATAAAAATATAAGTAATTATGAGATGGTTAGAAGGAGATGGGTTAGGTAGAGTGGATGGATGGATGGATGGATGGATGGATGGATGGATGGATGGATTGGTAGGGGGATGGATGAGATAGGTAGGGGGATGGATGGATGGATGGATGGATGGACGGACGGACGGACGGATTGGTGGGTGGATGGATGAGATAGGTAGGAATGGATGGATGGATGCATGGATGGAGGAATGGATGGAGGGATGGATGCATGGGTGGGTAGGTAGGTAGGTAGGTAGAGTGGATGGTCGAAGGATGAAATGGGTACATAGTAGGTAGAGTAATAGACGGTAGGCAGATAGGTGGACAGGTGACAGACATGAAAGCTATTTAGTGGTTGATCAGCACTGTCATCAAACCCTCTGTATTCCTTCCTGTAACTTTTGTATATTACTTTGGTTTTGCATTCTGAAACTTCCTTCGCTGAATACATCTTTTGTTACATCTTTTGCTTTATTATCTGACAGAAAAGATTATTAACAGAAAGCGGTATTAATATTAATTATGCGATACTAAAAATTTTATATCATGAGGAAACAGATGGTTATTTTAAATGACTTAAAATTTTATTCTTTTATGTGAAGAAACATCCTAAACATATGTAGTTATAAATGCTATTTTAATTGCTACATTATTTCTGCAGTGGGGTTTTTAAAACCTTACTACATTCGCGGGGAAATGCTTCTATGTATATTGTAGAGTTTCTTAAAATGCATTCTTATTTACAGGAAAATAATTATAATTGCATTTGAGATACAATATGGGGGCGGGAAGGCTGGTGTCACAGATGTGTGCACCGTGCGGTTCCCACACCGCAGCTTGCCATCTGGTCCTGGTTCACGAGTTCCCCTCCCGCGTGAGGGCCAGTCTGCGTGTGCCTGAGCTCACAGCCTTGCCAGCTTTCTTTTCAGGTGGGCACTCTTCTTTTTCGTACTGTTTGTAAATAAGTAGTCCCCAGCTGGCCTCCGGAATTTCAAGGCAGATACAGCATTCCTACATTGGAACTATTTTCCATGTGTGGTATAATGAGACAACAGAATTACCTAATTCGCGAAGTTGAGCTCATTTTTCCAAGATCAGAAATTCAGCTTTTCAACCAGCTGTTGACTCTCATTTCGTACCGCGCTTTGCAGCCATGCCAGAAGTGAGTGTCCCTGCTCCCCATAACAACACGTCAGAAATCTTGGGAGCGCTGGCCTCTGGTCTCAAAACATCCGGGAAAGCGCATGGCCAGAAGCACTGTTCACCATCTCCGTGCGAGATGCCTTGACGGTGGGGGGTGCAGAGGGGAATTGAAGTCTGGGGGCACGTCGGTCCCCATCCATCAGAAGACGGTGGCAGCCCCAGCCAGACATGCGGATCAGGCCCCCAGATGAGATGTGTGCGGCTGCAGCGCCCACCTCCATCCAGGCCGCACATTCTGGAAAAATTATCATCGTATGACGCTGTCTAAAGCCGTCAAGGTGTGGGTGGTTCCTACCTGCGCCGGCACCTGGTTTTCATACACGACTTTCTTCCGGGGGCTCCGGCAAACTCTAAACCAGAGTCAGCAATCAGATCCCGTTAACACAAGTTCCCGAACTGCTCATTATTTTTTTTTTTAAAAAGAAAGTATTTGTCTTTTCATACAATATTCCTTTTTTTCCCCTTAAAATTATATTACTTATGCTCCGTTTTCTCATTTAGAAGATTCTTGGATTCCTAGACCCACGGGTCTAGGATGCACTAATGTAAAAGAGCTACCAGTAAATGGGCGGGGCATCCGACCTGTGTTAGCACACAGCAGGACACAGGTATGGGATGTGCACCCTTCAACCGTTCTGGGGTAGCCACCATCTTCCTTCGTTAATTTTTGCAGTAGTTCAAATATCGCAAACTACAATAATTCATTGTATTTTTCCCTAATTATAAAACATTGCAGTTTAGAACTTTTTTAAAAAGTTTATTTATTTTGAGAGAGAGCACAGGGGAGGGGCAGAGAGAGAGAGATCAAGCAGAGCCCGACCCACGGGGCTTGATCTCACGAACCACGAGACCATGACCTGAGCCGAAATCCAATCAGACCAACTGAGCCACCCGGGCACCCCTAGAAAAATTAAAAATGCAGAGAGGCTTTGAGCTTTAAAAACAGACTCGCTACACTGAGTTTACAGTTGTGGAAATCTACATCCTGCCGGTGGTACCCGTATTCTTATTTGTTTCCAAAGTTGGATTATATCATAACTGGCCTTAACTAGAAATATGTTAACTTCCCGCTGTATCTAAAAACAGTTCAGAAATTGGAAACAACCTCTGGGACCAGGAGCAGGGCACTGGAAAATAAATCCAGGGGACCCCCTACAAGGGGAAGCTACGTAGCCAGGCAGTGTCACTCTCTGGAAAGGTGTTCCGAGGCGCCCTTATTCTGGGGAGGAGCTTTGGCTCTGCTGTCGTGTGACTCCACCCCCGACGTGCACTTCCACTCGACGTGCTGGGAGACCCCTCCCCATGCACACGTGGGCCCCCTCACCCTCATGTCCCAGCAGAGACCACCTTATCCAGGAGGCCTTGGTGACACTCACCACCCACCCCCCTTCCCTGCACCACTCATCTCCTTCCAACAGCCTTTGTGATTTCCTCCTTGAGTGAGGTATCTGCCGTCTCCACCAGACTGTGAGGGGAAGAACTCCACCCAGCTTCCGTCTCTGTTCCCCAGGCCTAGGACAGGGTCCGCCTCGGTCAGTGTCCACCCAGCGAACACTCCCTCGGGTTTCATGTAATGGTGTGAATGGCTGAATGCTGCTGGTTGCCACTTGGTCGCCCTGGATTGGGCACTTGTTATATATCGCTTGTTAAATTTACCATACAGCTCCGTGAGATGGTACTGTTTGCCTCCTTTTTAAATGAGAACACAGAGTCTTAGAGGGTTTGAATCACTCGCCCAAGGTCACACAGGCCCCTCGCCGGCATGGCCCGTTGGTGGAACCCTGAGCTGTGGGCCTGGCCGGACCCGCACGTATGTGTGTGTGAAAAAGTTACCTCAGGGCGCCTGGGTGGCTCAGCCGGTTAAGCGCCCGACTCTTGATTTCAGCTCAGGTCATGATCTCATGGTTTGTGAGATCAAGCCCCGCGTCGGGCTCTGCACTGATAATATGGAGCCTGATTGGGATTCTCTCTCTCCCTCTCTCTCTGCCCCTCCCCTGCTCACTCTCTCTCTTTCAAAATAAATAAACTTTAAAAACCTTAGAAAAAAAGAAGTCACTTGAATGGAAAGAATAGGAGTTGTGGATGATCGTAAATGGTTTTCCCTGGTCTGTTTTCATCTTGCAGCAATGAATACATCCTACTTAGGTAAAAAGAATGATTTAAAGAAAGTTATCTCAAATATGAATCCTGTAGTGAGAAAATGCACATTAAGAGGTAAACATTTGAGAATCTCTACTTGGACTTTGTCAGTAGGTATATTCCATTTGAATCTCCCATTTATCCAGAACACAAGAGCAGTGAGTCTTTCTCGCTGATAACAGAAAAGGGTCCTTCTCCCCGTGGAGGGGAGAAGAGAAAGGGGGCACTGAGGACCCTGGGGGGCAGCAGTGGGCAGGTCGGGACACTTGCGTCCCCGCCCCCCTTCTGCCACTGGCCACACAGTGAGGAAAATTCCAGATACAGAGAGACCCCCGCCGCCGAGTGCGAAGCAAGCGGGTGAGATCGTAGTGGAGCTCAGCACAGCCTGTCCCATCTGCTGCCGGATGGGTATCTCTCCCGAGGTGGGATTGTTCGCAAACCGGAACCGGCCACAGCAGGATGCACCACGGCTCAGAGTTTAACTGTACGGAGCAAACGGCAGGGTTTCCTAGCCAGTGAGTGTCCTCGTCCGCTTGGACCAGGGGCCGGGCCCTGAATCCTGCTGGCACCTGGTCCCCTTCACCCTCGGCCACGAAGCCTGACTCGAACACCTTGAAGCCCGTTTCTAAGAAGCACCAGATGTAAAGTCAGATACAAGCAGACCCCTACTTTCATGTGCAGTTTCCTTTTTCATTTTTTCTCGCAATTGCGTATCGAAGCTGAATGCCTACGAGTTGTAGCTGGAACACTTCACCAGAGGGCCATGCTGTCCCCAAGGAGCTGGAAAATACTATGAAATTCCTAATTATGCCTCCTCCCAGCCTGTTCCTCTGCACCTCTGCTGCGTCTCCCTACCAGCGTTCTGTGCTCTTTCCTCACAATGGAAACGGATCCGCTTCAGTCCCCCGAGCACCCAGGGCTGCGTGGATTTGTGGCTTTGAGCATGCCTTGCGAATTCCATTTCTGTGCCCGTTTTGCGTTAAGCTTGTAAGTGGCACGCTCTTTCCGCTAATACTAGCATCTCCTTTTTTCTGTTTCCCACTCAGCCTCATAAATAAAATGAGAGCAAAGTATCTGTAGCTGCCATAGCTGTGCTTGTGTGTGTGTGTGTGTGTGTGTGTGTGTGTGCGCGCGCGCGCGTGTGTGCGCGTGCGCGCGCGCGCGCACGCCCCCTGGGAGAGCTGACTTGACCTGGCCAGGCTGCATCTCCCAGCCTGTGGGACGTTATCCCTCTGACGGCTGTGGCTCCCGAGGTCAGAGTCCCCGTGCGGCGTAACGAGGTGTGCTCAAAAGCAGGAGTCAGCTTCACCTGGGAAGATGTGCCCTGGATCTAGGATTGGGAAATTACACTTGAATTTGACATAGACCCATTTCTTCCTTTTCTGTGGCCAGAGCCAGGCAGTCAGAGAGGACACTACAAAATAGCGAGGGGGCTGCCCCCGAGAGCCCTTGGCTGCAGGGAGGGGAGAGGGAGGTGTTAACTGGTAAAAGCCGGTTGGGGTCAGACACGTCCTCGCCAGAGCTTGTGGCCGTGGAAAGTGGGGTGAATGTGGGGGCCTGCATAAACACACAATGCGCGACTCTGTCTCCTGCCCAGAGGACCTGGGAAGTCCTGCCTCCTGGCGGCAACTCAGAGTCTCCCCTGGCCCTGTGAGCCATAGACTCCCGAAGACTGGAGATGGCCAGTCCCAGCCTCACTGGGCCGAGGGCCGTCCCAGGGTGTGTGGGCAGGGTGACTGGGAAGAGTGTATTCGGAACAGATTTACCATCGTCGACAGGAACCTTTGGCAGAGGTGGGGGGAAAGGGGACAAGAAACGTGTTCCTGAGGAAAGGGGTGGGCAGAGCTGTGGAGGCAGGGAGGAGGCCCACATCCTGGTTGGGGAGGCTGGTGGGTAGTTGTTTCTTTTAACCTCACCCCAGGGGATAAAAGGCAGCAGTAGGGAAGAATGTGAATGAGCGAATCTTTGATGAATCACGAGCGGCAGATCCCACTTCTCGCGCTGGGGCTGCTGCCCCCTCCACTGACCCTTCCGTCAGCCACAGGGGGCTGGGCTTCCGCTTAAGGAAAAAGAGAAAAATGTCAGTTATTATGTTTGGGGACACAGTCTTATCCTTCACTTTATTTCATAGCAGTTTCCCCAAAGATCAGCCGTAGCGTCTGCTTGAACTAGATGGACAGAGTCTTAGCCACGATGAAGAAAATGCTTTAAACCCAAAGCAGACCCGACTCAGCCTCTCCACCAACACTTGTATTTTGTCATGTTGCATTGTATTTTACTTTTGCAGGACAAAGCCCAAATTCCAAGACAGTGGTAGAAGGAGTATTGATAAAACTGTTATAGTAGCAATGAAGTCCATTCTTTTTCTTTTTTTCCTTAAAAGAATGTTCTAGAATTAAGGCTGAATGATTAACTGCTTTTCGTCAGCAGCAAGCAGAATCTTTGTTTTAAATGTCATCATTAATTTTAGAGATTACAGTGTTTTCTCGTCTGAGGGGAAAAGACAAAACAAGAGGCACTCACTAGACCAGTGGTACGATCTGTTGAGAAAGCTTGTACTTCACACTTCAGAAATGCAGTGCTCATTGGTCTACAGGTTGGAATGAAGATCTTACTCACAGTATCTTTATCCATGGGGTTATTGGTGGAGACAGTTATTCCGGGTATAATATTTGACAGAATTTCAGTCAAGTTAAAATGATCTGTCAATGTTACAAACTTTCCCCACCGTTAACCAGTGCAGGCGGGTTTTTTGCTTAGAGATTGACGTGAGATTGTCATGAGAGTCAGTCGCACAGAACACCCGAATTTAGGGCAGGTTTTCAGAGGGGCTCCTCCATTTTCATGAAACCTCATACTTGCCCAAAGGTTAAGAGTCATAATTATTAGATATCCTTTGATGTTTTTTCCCTCGCTTTTGGAACTGATTGCAGAGTGGGATCAAGATTATGGTGCCCACGTGTTAATAACCACGGTGGGTAACAGCCATAAACAGGATTGTCCCAAGCAAGGCAGGATGAACGTCACCCTAGTTAAGGTGGCTCACGGGAGTAACCTTAGGGGTGGCCTTGGTTTCTCGGGGGTAACACCCAGGGGAATCACTCCCTTTTTGCTAGCCCCAAGCCAGCAATATCCTCTTCTCTTAGATGATGGCAGTCTTGGCCTCAGATGTATCACAGCACGTCAGTCTGCCAGCCCTCTGTGGACTGGGCCCTTTTGACACCCCTAGAACGTAGAGCTTACCAAATGTAGGAAACCATCAGGCTCCTTTGCAACAGGGAGAAATCTTACCTACAGATTTTGGATGGAAACAAAACCACCCGCTCTGATCTACTCCTTTGCCATGTGGTTTCGGGAAGGAACCTTCTATCATCCCACCTGCTACATATTTGTGACCTGGTAAATATTTTAAAGCCAGTGTTTTTAATAGTGTGTCAAAAGTGAGAAGTCATTAACCTCGTCTTCTCCTTAACGTCACACCAGATTGATTCCAGTATTAATTCAATGCACAGACGACCTTAACGGTCTCCCACTTCCTTATTCAAATGAGTGTTGCTGCATTTCGCCCACCACTAGTTACAGACTTGAGTGGGTTGGTAATACCTGGTTTTCAGGCAGAGGAGGTAGAGATCAACCCCAGTCGTGGAAGCGACATAAAGTATGTAGCACAGCCCTTAGGCATCAGCAGCAGGTTAGCAAAATTCTGAAACAGCAGGAAAGAGAAATATTCTTTCAGTGGCTGTTAAAGGAGTCATTTCACACTTTCCAAGAAAAAATTTCCTGGGACAAATCTTCACATTTAAATATGGGAAGGTTTTTTTTTCTATATTTTCCTCAAAAAAAAATAACTGCCTATCCTGTTAAAAGGTTATTTGGATACAAAACAGGTAACCGAGGCAGCTTATGATGCAAATTTAGGTGAATGTATTTTGATGCCTTTTGCATCCCCACAAATGGACCTGTAGTGATGTGGAGTTACAAAGGGATTAGTCCGTTAGGGTTTTGCCCTGCTAATTGTTTCTGTGGTTTTTTAAACCCATCATATCTTTCTGTTTTGTTCACTTCTCTTTCCCCAGGGCGTAAAACAGTGCACCCCTCAAACCAGGCACTGGGTAGTTATTTGTTGAATCCGTAAATACGGGGTGTCAGCACACACACAGGCACACACTCCCTGAATGTATAGTCAAGGTCATGCTCCTCTGAGTGCTGAGCTCCGTCACCTGTAGTCCTGAGTGGTTGCAAGGCTGCCCTCCATCAGCTCCATGGCGTTCTGTGGATGGATTACCGATGCAACCCAACCCTTCAAAGTTCCGCCATGGACTGAGTGGGCTCAGGGAGCAAGGGAGTCCCGGTCAGTAACCTCAAGCCCATTGACTGGAGCCATTGTTAGGGCCCAGGTGTGGCGGAAGGGAATGGAGTTTCTGAGGCTTGTAGGGCCTCTTTTCAAGTGGCCGGGCCTTCCGTTTGAGCCACCTGATACCACAGTGCCATCACTGACCCCTCTGATGGCATGCCACCCACCATCAATAAAGGCTTGGGAACTGTAAGGGTCCCTTTTCATAATCAAGCTGCCTGTCCGGCGGCTTAGGAGAGAGTAGTGAAATTACATAGAGCAAGAAGTTTTTCAAGTACTCTCTGGAATGTTAACAAGATATTGTTTCTCTGACTTTGCAAATTAGCATTTGATTTCATTTGAGAACCACCGTTGACTTCAAACATAACAAAATGTTACATGGGATGCCTGAGGGGAATTGAGATCATTTTTAAAAGATACAATTTATCATCTTCGTGTGGTAATAATTTATCCCGCAAAGTGCTTAAAACTCTGAGGATATTTTCAGCGGGCATTTAAATAATATTTAAAATCTCCAAAGTCTTAAAGGTACAGCTCTAGATTTTGCTGGATCTTTTGTTTCCTCTGACTTTCAAAAAAACTTGACTCAAATTTATGTTCTTTGTGCTGCCATTTGTGTCTTAAGACATTCTTTTTTTTGAATGACCTTTTTACTGAGCACCTATTTTTGCTGGTTGGTGTCTACTGGCTACTAGGTACACATGAAGAAGTTAGAAAAACCAGAGGGACACTGCCATGTAAGGGAAGCACCCACAGACTGAATCACAGTACCCAGAAAACAGCAATAGGAAGGCCATGTTGAGAGAGAGTGGGAAGAGGGGCCGGGAAGTCATGGTGAAGGTCATCTGGCCCGCGCCCTATTTCCAGCACTGTGATTTGTCTAGCTTTCGTCGTGGCGTGTCTCAAAGGAAATCTCCCAAAATCCTTCCTAATAGTTGCCATACTTTTCTCCCTACATTTATAATATTTTGGTATCAGGAATGTGTGGTTTTCTGTGTTGAGAGTCCTTCATTTCAGCTTCTTGGATGATGATTGTTTTAGAAAACTTGACCACCCTTTCTGGCCTTGCTTGCATGGGTTTTCAGGACTACGAGCAGCTAAAAGTGTGCCAGCAACATACACACACACACACACACACACACACACACACACACTGCCTAGGTTCTGCCTCTGCCCCGTGAGTCATCTCTGTCCCCAGCACCTATCATTATTCCACTGATGTGCGTGAATGTGTGAGTGTGTTCTGTGTGTCTGTTGGTAATATCCCTGCACTGGAGTGTGAGCCATCTAGGACAGCAGCTGCGTTTTGTGTACTTGTGTTGTTACAACTCCAACAGAGAGCGTGAGGCCGGCGAGCACCTCTGCCTGTCCGTTTGCTCGGCACTTGCCTGCCACCACACTGAGCACACAGCCAGAGCACTGTGTGGTGCTATGTCCTCTTCGGTTGGGGTGGGGTGTAAGAGGAAGGGAGGAGTCAGGGCAGCCCAGGGCCACTGGGCTGAACAGCAGGAAGGTGGAGTTGCTGTTGGCCAAGACGGAGAAAGGCCAGGTTGGGGCCTGATGGGCCAAGAGCAGGTATTTAGGAGGGCTGTTCTGTTCATTTACTTGTGAAGAAATTGAGACTAATGGAGACAAATTACCCAAAGTCACAGAGCCAGTGGCCAGGCTGGGGTTTTGAACTGCCTTCCTGATTCTATAGCTGTGCTGGTTCCTCTTCATGGAGCACAGTGTGGCTGCCTCCCTGCCCTCGATAGGATTCCACCTTAAACCACTTGGTGTGGGCCATTCTAGAGCACCGTGAGCATCTTCAGGGAGGTGGGCAGGGGAGGAGCTGAAATGCAAATTGGCCAGCAGACAGTATGCTAGCTCAAGGACTTGGTGGTCTGGGTGCCCTCATGCACAGCTAGGGAGAGAAGCACGGAATTTCCAGAAGCAGCTTAGCAGCACATATCCAGGGCCCCACAGATAACTTATTTTCTTGTACCCCCCAGCTTGAAAACCGTCCTAATGTAATAATTCCAGATGTGAAAACTATATGCAGAAATGTTGGTTTTGATCAAAATTTTGAAGTGTATCCAAGGCAGTAGTGAAATAATAAGCAAAGTAAGAGACATACTCTCTTCTTTCTGATGTTTTTGATTTTGTTTTTAAAACTGTAATTGACCCTGGAGCAGTGGGATGTCACAACCACATTACCTCCTTTTCTAATCTGGTCGTCTGTCAGGTTTTCTTAAATCTGAGGGCACCAGGACTTTTTTTTTTTTTTTTCCAAGCCACATGATGTCAGCGGGTTAAGAACAGGGATGTGCCCTGAAGAAGCAGCCTTATTTTGGTGCCTTTCCGTACCTTGAACAGAATGCATGGCTGGAACGTGTTCAGGACCCTGGACAGAGCCCACCATGGCCTTGCCTTCTCACACGGGGACACTTTCTTGTGTTCCAAATTGCAGTTGGCAGTTTGACTCCATGTGACTTTTAGTAGAAACTGCTAAATTCCCTAAGAGAGGAAATTTATATCATCGAAGAGGGAGCGTCCACTTAATTAACTTCTGTAATTGAGTTTTTCTCTAGACATGCTCAGTCTTCCCCCAGCCTGCATGGCCGGTGGACCCTCCCACGTGAAACAGGCTCTCTTTTGTAATTGACTAGTCCTGAACACCAAACTTGAGAAGTGGTTGTGGCTGATTATGTAAAAAGAGATAAGGCTGGAAAGAAACAGGAACCTCTTGAAATGATTTCATCTCTAACGGCTCAGAGCGCCTTTAACATTTCTCGGAGTGCACTGGATTAATTTAAGCTTTGTGTTGCATTCAGCTCAGAATCAACCAGAGAACAATTTGATTTTTGACCCTCGAGTGTGAAATCCTGACTTGCATTCCCTAGTCTGCCCCTTCCCAGCATGCTCCCACATTGACTTCCTCAGGCCGTCAGCCTTGCTCGACCACTCTGCCTTTCATCCCCTAAGATCAGATTATGGTATTCAGTGCAAGCTGGCCATCCGGCAACAGAGAAAACTGAAGACACTGGAGGGGAACGAGGCGGTCCTGCCCGCGGGCGTGTGCTGTGCTCCGTAGGATGAGGGGGGAAACTGGGACAGCTCCCTCAGGGAAGGACGGAATGTTCCAGGGCCTACCATTCACCTGAAGCACAGAGCCAGGTTCTGTGAGGTCCCTGGAGGCCCAGACCAGCACATCACTCCCCCATCCTCCACTCAACTTTGAGGCCCAAGTCCAGTGAATGGTGACTTTAGTTTAAGTGTGTGAGTGTCCCCAAGCACTCCTGACCTCATTCTGATGTCAACCCTGGATCTTGCTAGACTATGAAGTTGACCTTTTTTGTTTTCTTTCTTTGTCTCCTGGCATTTAACACAGTGACCACGCCCCCACACACACTTTTTTCTTTTCCTTTTTAACGGCTTCATGGAGATAAAGCTCACGTAACAATACACTTCATTTGTTTAAAGTGTACAATTCAGGAGTTTTAAACATTTTCACAGAGGTGCACAGCCATCACCACGGTCCATCTTAGAATGTTTCCATCACCTCAAAAAAAAAATCCTGTATCCTAATTAGGGACCAGAATTTGTACTTAACACATTCAGGGCTTAAACATTTCCATAAGTAAGGGCTTCACCTAAATGAAAATCGCGTCCCCAGCGTCGGCTTTATTTACAGAGCCATATTGGAGTGATTGAACGCGGCCCAGGTGGGAGACGTTCTCCCCCACATTTCCTCTCCATTCTGGCTCCTCCTATTGTATTCCTGTCCTCCCCACTTTGTAACTCCGTCTAACCCTGCGGTGTCTCTTCCTTCCCCCAACACCTGTCATCTTCCTCGAACCCCCATCGTGTCCCCGCTGCCCCTTCTTCTGACACCGTGTGCCTCTGTGTGAGTGCCGTGAGCGGCAAAGGGAACCGGACAATATACCAGTCTCTGAAACATCTTCAGAGATTGGGATTCAAGTAAACCTCCTCCTGTTGAAAGCTCCCGTCAAAAGGACTGTGAGAAGGGGCGAGGTTTTGAACTTCACTTCACACTCACCTTTTAACAGAGGCCGGGATGTTGTGATTTCCTTGGATGGCACAGGTGATCTGTTCTTTATTTACCAGCCTGCACATCTCTGTGAGCTTCAGAAAGAACAGAGCCCTTCTTAAAGATCCAAATTAGCTTTATATTGTTGGCCTTGTCTCGAAGGAAATGTGTTTTAATCCACTGGCTCCTACATGACCTCATCTTGAGTTTTTAGAAGGTCTTATAAGCCCTCGACTGATGCCCCCACCCCCATCCCAGCAAGGACAAATGGCCCTGTCTTTGATCATTTTGAATTCTTTTAATACCAAAAAGAAAAGAACCTTTAGGAATATATTGTACCTAATACTGCCAAATGAGTGAGTTAGGGGATGTGTGAAAGCAAGAGGGAGAGAGGAGGGCTGGTGTCCTTCCACCTGCTCTCTTCCTTTTTCCTGCCTCCTTTGTTTTTATGTAGGTCCGTGTCTTTCTTTTGAACATGAATTGTAAGGTTTGCGGGTCTCTCTCCAACACCTAGGAAATTCACAGCCCGCCAGCCCGTGGGACCACCAGCCGCACCTCCGGTAGTGTGGGTGGCTTCCTGCAGCAACTTCGTGGTGTCCGCTCTCCAGGCCAAGCCCGCTGAGGCAGCGTGGTGGGAGGCGCTCCCTCCAGAGTCGGGGCACGGCCTCGCTGGGGACCGGGGATGTGTGGTGGGACCGCCACTGGCAGCAGAGAGTAGCAGGTGGCGTCTGCTGTCCTACTGTGGCAGGGGCGCACCGCCCCTTTCCAGCGCAGGGCGAAGGACACCTCCCCCAAGGCAGATGAGTTTCCAGACCCTGGGGAGCGGCGGGGCCTTGGAAATCCCATGCACAGAGCCCCGTGTATCCGAGTATCAGCCGGGATATCAAAAACCTATCTACACACACCTGGCAGGGACGGCTCTCGCCGAGGCAGGCTCCCTGCAACAGTTCATCAGAAACGGCCCAGCTAATGATCGGCTGGGCAGATAATCGGAGGAGAGTTAATTGTGAGGTTCGATATGGCATCTTGTCAGCAGAGATAAGTTGTCACGTTTTCCACTTGAGCTGAAACTAAATGATTGTAAAATAAGTTATGAGTGTCCTTGGGCCTGTCTGCCGGAATGATAGCTAAGAATACATTCCTGGCCATCCGTCTCCAGCAGGCTGCTTGATATTTATGCGAACGGAATGTTATTTTATTCCCCTCTGGTCATGCTTGTCAGCTCTCCGAGTGAAAAGTGAGGCGCGTCTTTGACTCCTACTTCACGTCCCGGAGCCTGGAGAGACTGCAGATTGTTATCATTATTGCTCATATTATATATTTTTTGGGGTGTGCGTTGAACATTGATGCCCGATTGGGAAGAACTAATGGCTGGCATTGAGCGCGCGGGATGCCAGCGGACCGGCCCATCCCGGCTCCGCGCCCTGCGTCCTGGGGACTCCAAGTCCCTCCGTCAAAGCCGGTTTAGATGTGGCGTAATGAGGCGCTCGCCTTTTTTAATTTGGCATGCCTTCCTTCTCTCCGCTTCGACCCGCCCGCACTTAGCTCCGTCGACCGTCGTCTGTCCTGGTGCCCAGTAATTGATACAAAATAAAATGCATTATTTGTATTCAGTCAGGAGGAGCGGATTGCGTTCCGTGGGCTGCGGCTGGAGCTCATTTACAGTGTCTGAGGCTGGGCTTTCCGGGCCTCTTCACTTTGAGGGATACCTTGTCAGGCGAGAGGAGTCGTCGGAAATGGAAAAGCACAGTATGGAAGCCTAGTACTTTTTGATTGCTCATATTTTAAACCAGAGGAATGCTAAACAACTCCTCTTCAAAGGGAGTCTCAAGATCTGGAGGCCGGGGGCGTCCATACAGCAGCTCAAGACCCACGTAACTAGAAACCATAGCTTTCTCCACATCACCCACCCCCGCCAGAGTCCTGTCTCCTGCCACGGCCTCCCTGGCCCAGGGTCCTGCCCCTCCTTGACGGCTGTGCATTGGGCCCCACGATGGCCTCCTCGGTGCCGCAGCCGGGTCTGCCCGCAGCCAGGCCGCCTGGTCCTGGCACTCAGAGCCTCCTCCTACCGAGGTTCCCGCACTGGCAGCGGCCGGTCCTGACCCAGCAGCCTCCCCTGAACTGTATCTGCCCCCACTGACCCCTGCCCGGAGCATCTGTCTCTTCCAGGCCACTTGTGTCCCCGCCCCGCCTCAGCCCACCCACCAGAGACTCCCAGCCTTGAGGTGGCCACAGTGCCCTTACCTGTGCAGTAAAATTTCCAGGGCCCGGGCCATGGGGTGTGGGGGCATCGACGCAGGCAGGGAGAAGACGGTAGACAGAGAAGCATCACCACCCCAGCTTGTCAGCT
Organism: Hyaena hyaena; assembly: GCF_003009895.1. Lineage (NCBI taxonomy): Eukaryota > Metazoa > Chordata > Mammalia > Carnivora > Hyaenidae > Hyaena > Hyaena hyaena. Next base: position 4,534,250 of record NW_024080664.1, on the reverse strand, counting down.
GTAAATCGGGGCAAGCGTGGCTCTCGGTGGGACCCGGGCTCTACGAGCAGCTGATCAGGCAGCAGATGGGAAGTGACTGGTAGATTTGAGGGTGCCTCGTGCACACCGTTTGTTCCTCGCCCTCCTCGCCTGCAGGAGGAGTGGGGCTTACGGTGCTGAGCCTGCTTTTCTGTTTTTATTATGACAACCATGTGTCATCTTAGAAGCTCACCTCCCCCCTTCCCCCCCCCCTCCTCTCCCTCTGGCGGCCAGGTTAGGGTTCGTGTTTGCTGTTTCCCCCCACCACGCCCCCGAGCCTTCTCCTGACTCAGTGGTGCTTTGTCTCCCTGTTGCTCTCCATCTCTGAGTCCTGACGGTCCAGGCAGGGGTCCCGAGTCACATTTCGGTTTTGCCAGGGATGCCGTAGGGCCGGCCTGCCTGCTTGACCCAGGAAGGTGGGCGTGCAGACGGCTCCTAACCTTACGTGTGTGTGCGTGCAGGGGTGCTTGTGTTAGCACACGTTACACCCATGTAGCTGACATGCTCCCCCCCACTTCATTCTCTGTCTGAGTAGCGTGGCCCCAGGAAAACAGTCTTTCGTGAAGGTATCAAGCAAGAAATTAGACAGGCATCCCTGTGCTCCTTCGAAATTGGCTCCACAGGGAGGGGGTTTCCCCCTTTTATCTTTGATGCTCCCCAGGTGCCTGGACAGAGTGGGCTCGTAGAGTACTCGGTGCTCATCAAGTGTTTGTGGCACACGTGAAGCTTCTTTAAGGGAAATACTCTCCCGGGCATTAGGTGCTCCCCGAAACACAGGTCCCCGACTGCTGGGAAGTCTCGCACAGCTGGTTTGACACCAGCACGCTGTGGTTTTATTTTTTTTATTTTTTATTTTTTAAATGTTTTATTTATTTCTAGGAGAGAGGGAGACAGCGTGAGCAGGGGAGAGTCAGAGAGAGAGGGAGCCACAGACTGAAACAGGCTCCAGGCTCTGAGCTGGCAGTCAGCACAGAGCCCGACGTGGGGCCCAAACCCACGAACTGTGAGATCATGACCTAAGCGAAAGTCGGACGCTTAACCGACTAAGCCACTCAGGCACCCCCAGCACGCTGTGGTTTTAAAACGAAGTCACAAGGTTGCTCATACTTCACGGTTATCCGCCGGGAAGTAGTACCATCCCCCTGGGTGAGCACCTCTGGGAGAGAGCTCGTCACTTCTCTCTAAAACATATTTGCGCAAGTACGCACAGAACTCGCATTTTCATCCCGTATCTGCTCCAGGCTGTGTCCTGGTGAAGCGGTTGAGCCCAAGTCCCTGGCTTCCTAAGGCTCACACGCTCACCAGGAAGGCGTTTGTCAACAGGGAGGCACACGTGTGGGTGAGGTGGTGTCGCACGTGGTGAGCACCACCTGGCACGTGAGGCGGCCGTGGGCCGTGGCTGGAATGGAGGAGGCCTCACTAGGGGGCTCTCCTTGGGCTTCCAAGACCCCCATGCTCCTAGTTCCGCTGTCATCTGATAAGCACCACGCTCACTTTGGCTTCCCCACAAGGGAGGGGGCGATGCGCCTTGGGGAGTGCTCCCGAGCCCCACAGGGTTCCCCTGGGCCCGGCCCACCGATGGGGCTGCGGCGGCGGCTGGTGGGGCGAGCTTGACTGGGGCGGGGGTCGACCGTGACCAGACACAAACAGCAGAGAGGGGCTCTGCTTTGAAGAGGATCAGAAATCAGGCGGTGGCTGGGCGAGGGCATGGGGTCATGGAGGGTTTTGTTAGAACCGGGAGACAATACAAGAACACAGCACGTTTGATGCCGGCTGGAGAGGGTAGGAAAGGCCGGGGGCCAAGTCGCTCCAGGGGCAAAATGGGGTGGAATCCAGCTCCCAGGGCAAGGGAGGCCCCAGACCCACTGGAGACCAGGACAGGAAGGGGAATGCTCACTTCCAATTGCTGCTTTTGGGAGAGGGTTTTTGTTTTTCTTTTTTTTGTCTTCAGCAAATGAAAAATGACATCTCTGTGGGGGATGGAGTGAGGTGTGGGGCGTTTAAGAAGCATGGAGAAGGTGTGCTGCAGCCTCTTGCAGAGCAGGGAGTGGCTTTATTCAGTTTTCAGGTGGATCCAAGGGCACGCTAGAGGTCTGGCCGCCAGTCCAGCCCGGTCCAGCTTTGAGGTCATAACGGTAGACAAGGCCAGTGGCTATGAGGCTCTTATCTCCCCGAAGGACCTGAGTACGGGCACCGAGCAGGTGCGGAGTGGAAACTGGCAGTCAAGTGGGACTGAGAGTCAGGAAGGGTGAAGGGAGGTGAGTGTCACCAGAATGACCCTCAGAGTGTGTGTCCTGGTATGAGTGAGCTGCGGGGACAAAAGTAAGACCCAGAGCAGCCGACTCATGGCGGTGGGTCTGGGTTAGAAACGTGAGGGCTGGAGGGAAGGAAAGAGCTTAGCGAGGGGGAGGCTTGGGAGGGCGGGACGCTGTAGTGGGGGGCACCTCAGCGGGCCTGGATGGCATCACTCTGAGGACGGGATGAACGGCTGCTGAGCGGTCTGTGAGCCAAGGGGCGCAAGCCCGGGGGTCGTCAGCCAGGGCGTCGTCAGGCGTGAGCAGAGCCGTCCAGGGCATGGCATCGGGGGCGGGGCCTGGAGGAAGAGCGGCCTGCAAGCCGCACCTGTGTGCCCAGTGAGGGTGGGGGTGGGGTACCAGTGCCATCATCCGGGAGGGCTGTCCCCAGGGGAGAGCCCCGTCCTAACAGGGGAAGCGAGTGTCCTGCGGACTTCGCTCGTGTGAGGGAGTTGGCGCAGACAGCCATGACGCCCGGACGGGTCTGAGAGGGCGATGAAGAACGGAAGGCAGTTCTGATCCCGCACATCTCTCACCATTGCCATTTTAGAGCGGACGGTTTTTTGTGGTGGGAGCCATCTGTTGTGTCGTGGTGTGTTTTCCAGCATCCCTGAGTTCGACCTACTCGGTGCTTGTAGCACCTCCAGCTGTCTGTCTGTAACCGAAAGTGTCTGCAGGTGTTACCAGATGGCCCTGGGCGGAGGGCGGGAGGCGGGGGGGGGGGGGGGGGGGGGGGGGGGGGGGGGGGGGGGGGGGGGGGGGGGGGGGGGGGGGGGGCGCGGCGGGGGTGGGGGGGTTCGACTGAGAGTTGTAGCTTAGCGGAAATACGGAGCCGCAGGTGGATGGATGTGCTGGCAGTGAAGGTTCCCGGGGAAGAGAAGGTGGTCAAGGCTGCTACTGGCCCCTGGGGGGAAGGTGGGTGTCATGACTGGCATGTGTTTCCTTCTCAAGACTGCCACGTGGCTACTTGCTTCAAGTGAGTCTAGGGCTTTCTCCCTGAATTCCAGATATTCCAGGATGCCCAGAAAACTTGGAAATGAGATCACCGTGTCCCTGATAATGACCTTCAGGAACAGTTTTCTGCATCTGGAATGGAGGGAGATCCCTAGAAACAGACACATGTCATTTTCTTCCACAGGAAGGTGAATTGTGACCAATATACCAGTGAGTTCAAGGTCATTCCCAAGTAGGATTCTAAATTACGTTGTGAGAGGGACATTTGGGTGGCTCAGTTGGTTGAAAGTCAGACTCCTGAATTCGGCTCAGGTCATGATCTTGAGGTCCCCTGGCATCGAGCCCTACGTTGGGCTCTGCACTGACAGCAGAGAGCTCAGGATCTTCTCTCTCTCAAAATAAATAAAACATTAAAAATAAACAGATTGTTAGAGAAGTGCTTTGTATATATATACAGAAAAGGAAACGGTGATTTTATTAAACAGAATAGTTCACTAAGGAGAAAAAGCATTAAATACATTTCCCTTTATTGTTTTAAAATTGTCAAAAACATGTCTGCGTTGGGCGCCCATCTACAGCAACGTGTTTGACAAGACTGTGCGGAAATGTACCGGCAAGTCCGGGACCTGTGAGCTCACAGGTGACCCGCAGTATCTGGGTTCTTATTCTGTGGTTTCTCCAGTGCTTCCGGTTTGTGGATTACGGCCTCTGAATTCTGGGGCTCTGTTTTGACCCCTTCCTGTTTAATGTCTCCTCTGCTGACTTGGGTGGATATACCAAGTTGTGTGCTCGAGACAGCCAAGGATAAATAGCCAAGGCAGTCGTGAAGGACAACGACGTGGGGGGACGTTCCCCACCCTGCGAGGAACCAGGACGACCCAGCCGTTGCATCCCAGACCGTGTGCTGCTGTGGTACGGGCAGAAGGAGTGCGGGGAGAGCACAGAGTGGCCAGAAGTAGAGCCACCACACACGTACGGAAGCTGCTCTATGACTGTGCGTAACTTGCGTGTGAATTCTGAGCATCTTCTAGAGAAATATTGGTACGTGCCTTAAAAAAGAACTGGAGAGACGCCTGGGTCGCTCAAGTCAGTTGAGAGTCCAGCTCTTGGTCATGATCTCTAATGTTCGTGAGTTCAAGCCCCATGTCAAGCTCTGTGCTGGCAATGCAGAGCCTGCTTGGGATTCTTTCCCTCTCCCTCTCCCTCCCCTCTCCCCCTCCCTCCCTCTCTCTCTCTCTCCCTCTCCCCCTCCCCAATATGCTCTCTCTCTCAAAAAAAAAATAAAATAAATAAACTTTAAAAGAAGAAGAAAAGAATTACTGGAGAATGGGAGGGACCTGGGGATGCTTATGTCATAATGGTGCAGGCACTTCATGCACATCATTGTTTGGGAGGAAGGGCGCGTCTTTAGCTGCCCTGGGGAACAGGCGTGCCACTTAGATGATACAGATAACTGACAGGTGTCCACGTGCAGGAAGCCCATCTTCAGGTTCAGGGATGAGAAATGTTAGTTTGGGAGGAGGCATCACAGCGATGGGGTGACATGTGGGTCAGGACGCGCAGTTGGGAATGAAAGTGGTGCGCCGAACTGAGCGGACGCCCAAGGGCCAGGGTGAAATAGTAAGAGGGCAGTTGGCGTTGGCTGGTTTCCTCTTCTGCCTCCAGGATGAGGGTTCAGCTCACCGAGGGTGGTGGGGACGATCGTTGTGACAGCTGTTCTCGAATTGCCCGTCGCCATGCCTGACACAGGGTAGGCTCTTAACCCTCAATGCTCAGAGAGTGAATGAAGACTTTTGAAACCTGGTCAGAAAATATGTGTAACAGACAAAAATTAATTCATTATAAGGTGTGAGCGTAGAGTCACATCCCAGGAGGGTTGCTTTAGGACCAGCTAATGCTCTTGTCCCAGGACCCCTTAGCAGCGCCAGGTGGACTCTGAACTCTCTGAAATTATGTGCAACATGTTAATTAGCATTGCCTTATCTTCTAGGATACTTAGTTTTCATCGGATAGCCAGTGGTATCTAGTGCTTTTAAAATATGTAGAAGCATTGCTGCTTTTAGAAGATTAGTACTCTAGAAAAAAGTCTGGGAAAAGAAGGTGGAATGCCCGAAGAAAAGAGACACATTAGCTGCTCCATCCAGTCCTGGAGGCAAGGACCAGACCAAGGGCAAGTGCGGCTTATGTGGAGAGCAGGGGTGAGCTCGAGAGGCCATACCAAAAAGAAATGGTGACTTTGTGGATAAAGACTCCTCTTCCGGCCCAGCCTTCCTAGGCCTGAGTCCCTCACCCAAAACAGACACAGGAGCAGCCAAGAGGGGACTCAGGCCTGCTTGCTACTCCTTGGGCAAAGTTACCCAGAGAGGTTTACCAGATGTCTGGCCTGGGAAGGCAGGAACATGGTGTTCGTAGAGGGAAGTCTGCTTCTGGGGACGTAAAGTCCCTGAGACACCCAGTTGTTATTCTTCCTGAGACTCCTTGAAATGGTTAAAACAGTGTTTCCGTGAGCCCTGTCGACCAGTCTCCCGGGTCTTGTGCCGTCAGATATTGCCAGGTTATCCCGCGGGGACCTTGGGGTGGCGCAGCCTCCGTGCTCCCTTTCGTGACACTTTAGCACCTTCTAGGGTGTCTAGGGAAGGACTCTTCATCTCAGTGATGGGTCCCAAGCATCTACAAACATACCCCACTGTGGGTGTTCAAAACATACTAGTGGAACAAATTAAATACTTTGCAATGAACTTTCTGCCTTTTGAGCTACAGAGATGCAGTCGGGCATTCTTCAGTCTTCGCAGGTGTTTGGATGATGTCTCCGTCACTTTTTAGAAGCGCTTTCTCATTCTGGTTGAATTACGTGTTCGTTCCCTGGTCTTTTAAGCACTACCCTGCTGTTCTCTTTGATAAAGAGGAAAATGGGCCTAATAAATTGGGCCTCATAATTTCACCTGTAGTGAATTATCACATTTGTGTGCTGGTTTTGTAATTGTATAAACTGCTTCAGTGAATCAAGAATTGGCAGGCCCCACTATGGTGGGAGGGAGAAGTGGTGTGCCGTTCTTCACTAATAATAAACGGGTGTTGCAGTCACGTTAATGCTGAGGGTGGACATTAAGAGCATCTGGAACCCCTCCATCTCCTGTGCACGCACGGAACCAGACCCACCCACAAGGATGCCTTCGTATGCGTTCTTACACATCTCTAACTCACTTTTAATATATCAACATAATTATAAGAAGACAAAAATAAACTAATAAAAAGCATGAACTCCCCACTTTCCTTTTCCAGAACACCCGTTGGACAAAATAGAGAACTTTAAATTCTCCACAGCATACAGATGATCCAGAAGTGAAGGCCTGTTTTTGAATGTCAGGCGGGCCGTGAGAGCAAGTGGCCCCATGAACATTGAATACTGGAGGCCCTGGGCCTCCAATCCAGTGATCTCACGTTAATGTAGTACCCGTGGGGCCTGATACAATATGTGAGGAACATTGCTTTTGTACTTTTGCAAAGTCTGCTTTTTTTTTAAAAGTGTTAACTTTTGCGTTCTTTTGCCTTTTCCGGTCCGATGGCAGACACGGGGCTGGGCGACTCCGTGTGCTCCAGCCCAAGTATCTCCAGCACCACCAGCCCCAAGCTCGACCCGCCCCCCTCCCCTCACGCCAACAGAAAGAAGCACCGAAGGAAGAAAAGTACCAGCAACTTCAAAGCCGATGGTCTCTCGGGCACCGCTGAAGGTAAGGTTCCCCGGGGACTTCAGGGTGAGAGTCTGCGTTTCGGGAAAATTCATTTTTACTTCTCAGATCGGCAAAGTCACATGCCCTTAGAACCGCAGATGCACAACAGTGCAACAACGCATGCCAGCTCCGCCTGTGCTGTCTTTGTACAAGAGGGCACTAGCCGGACCCTTGGAAGCTTCTCGTCACTGACCGACTTCTCGATTTTTTAGCTGAATCCGTTGTCTTAACCTTCTGGCAGTTCTCTGGCAGGAGGTAACACAGGTTTCCCTGTGGCACACCTGGTCGGGTTCCCGGTGTTGCCCTCCCTCCACACCCCGGGGCGACCACGTCCCCTCCAGCCGGGAGGTGCGCCATGTCGTATTACTCCAGTAAAGGTGGTTGTCTCTCCCGCTCCAGGAGTCCTTTCTGATACCAGCTCGTCTTCCTTCTTACGAGACAGCTACCCGGGTCCCGGCTTTCGGCAACATGTTATGAATACACACTCCTTCTGTGAGTGTCTCTCCACTCCTTTTGTTCTGTGGGCTCTATTAATATTCCAGCTGTCACGGATTATCACGGTTTGGCTTGATTCTCCTTTCATTTTGTCGAGTCCTTCGTTTTCATTCTCAGTGATGGCCAGATGTGACCTTTCTGAAGTGGCTCTTTCAGATGGATTTACGTTTTGTTTGTTATTCCAGGGATACAAAGTGGTGATACACACATACACACACACACACACACACACACACACTCACACCCGTAGATCACATTATGAGAGGCAAAATGAATGCAGTTGTAAAAAAACAAGCTGAAGAAATACCTGAGAGGAAGATTAAGATTTCATAGCAGTGTTGTCTAACGTGAATTGTTACTTGGGACATCACCCGCAGTGAAGGGGTCTGTTTCCAACCAGGGCTCCACACACGCCAGAAATACTTCTAGAACTTCTACTCTTTTTCTTTCTCCATTTCTGCCATGCTTTTTCTGAATCCTCTACCTGTTCGTTCAGAAGTACAGTTTGCAGCATTCTAGAAAGTGGCTTATTCCCTCCTACTATCCAGCAGTGAGCTTCTAAGCCCACAGTGCATCCGTTGGCAAGGAAGGACCAGAGTTTATGGTGTGTGCGCAGAGTTTATCGTTTACATGATTTTGGGAGCCGAGTGGCCCTGTGGTTTCTTGCATAATGAGGAGTCATTGACGTTCAGAGTGGCCAGTAGCTTGCCCTCAATGCAGCCAAGCGCCGAAGAGTCTGAAAGCCTTTCTTTACATTTCTTACCTTCCATAGGCTCCTCGCTAACAAGTTCAGCCAATAAAAACTGATTTTCTCCTTTTACAACAAATGAGGATACTGTTCTATCAGCAGTGTTGAAAAATAATGCTTATGGATCAGAGCAGCCGCCCAGATGTTACCGACCCTCCCATTGGAAAAGAACCAGCTCCAGACACTGAGCGTTGCTGAGACTCTTTCAGACCTTTTAACAAAGAGCACCCAGCTGTAGCCTTGGGCGTGTGGACACGCACCACCCTACCTAGCGGCTTGGAGCAGAACTAGGAAGAAGCCTGGCTTCTCGTGAGGGGGGTAGTGTGCGCCCCACATACTCAAGGGCAAAGTAAGGTTTGCTTTAGGGAAGGACTTCCTGTCTGCGTCACAGATAAACACCTTATTAGGCGTATGGTGTTTCAAACTGATGACTTTTTTCCAAAAGCAGCACTTGGTAGGAACTGATTATCAGGTCAACGTATAAGTACGTTATACACATTTCACACCTTCTGAGTATCCTACCGACCCACCTACTGACAGAGTGAAAGCCCTGTGAATAAGGTACAGCCTTAAAGTAAATGAGTGGTCGCACGTTTGATTGGACTTCAGACCGGCGTCCCAGCCAGCCAGTGGGGGATCGAAGTAAGTTTGAGAAGTGCCCATTAGCCTGTTGGGCACCAAAGACGCTTCCAGCTCATTCCCTGAGTTACCAGGATTATACCCTGGTCACTGGGCAGTAGCGTGTAGTAAGGCTGTGACAGATCCTCAACCAAAACAACCACGGACCCTTTCATTAAAAGGCATTACTGCTGGGGCACCTGGGTGGCTTTGTCGGTTGAGCGTCTGACTTTCGCTTGGGTCATGATCTCGCGGTTCGTGGGTTTGAGCCCTGCGTCGGGCTCTGTGCTGACTGCCAGCTCAGAGCCTGGAGGCTGTTTCGGTCTGTGACTCCCTCTCTCTGGCCCTCCCCTGCTTACGCTGTCTCTCTCTCTCTCCTAGAAATAGATAAAACATTAAAAAAAAAAATTTTAAAGGCAATACTGCTGAGATGATGCCACAGACAGAAAGAGAGACTTCCAGGCAAACTTCCAGATTTCCACTCAAATTAGAAATCACAATGGTATCGAGAGGCTAGATGATGAGTAACGGTTGAAGTGTGCTCAAAAATCCGACATCGATGATCAGAAGGGGAGCTGAGCCCTCACTTCCTAGTTAAGGGATTATTGTACCTGTATCTCCAATGGCCGTGACATCTTTTCAGTAGAAAAATAAAGCAACAGGTTCTCTATAAAAAGAAAATGTATCATTTTTCCCTGGGGAAGGTTATGCACAAAACAGTGAGTGAGTCATTTTTGTGAGGCATACCGTATTTCGTTATTTCTAAGGTACACTGTTTTCTCCCCACATTGTAACATCTCTGAAGTCATAGTTCAACTTGCAGCTGAGCTCATTTCAGATTCAGTGATACACAGTATTTTTTTTAACAGTCTTCACAACTAGTCGCTCCTTTAAGTAAATGGTGTAAATCGTCTAAATTAACCATCTCTTCTTACAATTAAAGCTAGCTGTATTTGTCTTATTTTCAGAGGGTACTGTTTAATTTCAATTATAAGAAAATATTTCTTTCTCTTTCCTGCAAGGCACTATGGTTACTTCCACAGTATTCTGTGTTGTCTGACCTCATGGTGAAAAGTTGTCATAGTAGATATAAAAAGTTCTCTAGAAGATGTTTGAGAAGTGGTTGAGTTGTATGGCTTTGACATACCCCTTTGGAACAAACGACTAGACTGAAACCTCTTTAGAGGATAAGAAAAATAAAACTCCATTGAAAGTTAGCTGTTTCAGTCAGAGTCCTGAGGGAAAACATGGCGCCCTCAAGCTGGGTTCTGGGTGGGAGCTTACTGTGGGACTGTCTACAGAGGTGTGGGCAAGGCATGAGAAGAGCAGTAGCGGCAGTGTGGAACCCCAGGGGGTCAATGGAGGGGCCCGTTGTCAGGACCCAGAGAGAGAGAGAGCTGTCTGGAGAACGCCTCCAGTCAGGAGCAACGGCCTTTGGTAGAGGGACATATCCAGCCTGTGGTGAGGGACGGGAAGGGATCTCCCTAACCTCATTCCTTTCCCTGCCTCTGATCTTCTTCCTCCCCCCTCTCTGACGAAACCCAACTGGAAGTCAGAGAGCGCCAGCCACACAGGTCAGCCTCCAAGGCAAAGACAGAGAGAAGGTAGAGATGAAGCAACAGAAGCCAAGTGGTCAGGCCTCTTACAGCGCCTCTGGGAAATCCTGGGGAGGTCTGCGCCACCAACCCTTGCATCAGTGCCGTGGCCCAGAAGCCTTGTAAGGGCCGGGGTGTGTGCCGTCCACCATTGTCTCCCGAGGGTCTGAGCTGAGCCCGCCCGAGGGGGTGGTCCAAGCTTCCTGAACGCATCTCAGGGGAGGCTGCCACGCAGCCCTCCTCTCAGCCAAGCACAAAGATCCTGATGCCAGATATTTCTTAACTCGGTGAGCTAAAAGTATATATCATCAGTATTTATGCTGCCTCAGAAGTCAGAAACACTCTGTCCACGTGGGGGCTCTTGGTGCACCTGATGGAAATAAGGGCCTCCCTTCCAGCCAGTTTCTTGCAGTATCAGCATTCGTGGTCAGTTATCCTACTTCCCTAAGGCTGAAGAACAGTGATTAAACTCTACAGCCGATGGCAGAAGATGCTGTAACTGGGTCACCTGGCTGGCTCAGTTGTTTGAGCATCTGACTTTGGCTTAGGTCATGATCTCACAGCTCATGACTTCGAGCTCTGCGTCAGGCTCTGTGCTGACAGCTCGGAGCCTAGAGCCTGCTTCAGATTCTGTGTCTCCCTCTCTCTCTCTGCGCCTCCTCTCCTCCTTTTCTCTCTCTTTCTCTCTCTCAAAAATAACTTTTTAAAAAAAGATGTAACTTGTTGAACTGTCATTTGCATTTATTTATAACAATGAATGGGGTAAATTTAGTAAGTTACAGGAGCAGATACTGTGATCTTTAGAGGTATAAACGTAAAGCAGTTCCTTATCTGTATAAGTACTTAGAGTTTCAACATCATAACTTGATTGTGTATGTAGATGCATGACGTATACAATTAGCACTGGAGATCAAGCCAGGCACTGGGCTCATATATAACTATTTATATCATTTAAAGAGCCAAAAATGAAAAGTGATCCAGCCCCCCGCCTTGTGGTGTGGAAGACATGTGAGGTACAAGCTCGGACAGTGCCCTCTGACTTTGTGAGAGTGATACCATATGTCACATAAAGCAGAGGACCCCAGAAGGGTGATGGATGCCTTGTTGCTCGCAGTGCTCTTACCTGAGCACTGTGCCGCTAACTTTGGGTGGGCATGGACTCTTTCTCGTTGAGTTTAACTTTGAGCAGAACGAGCCTCTTAGAGGCCAACATCCTCTGATCATACCATCAAACAGGTGCAGGTGGTTATTACATTTCAAAAAAAATTTCACGAATCCCATTTCCGCTTGTACTCCTATTTAATAGATCATTGGGAACATTGGATATTAAAGTATCGGTGATCTTGATTTTAAATCGGATTTGATTTGCTCCAAATTAATTACATTTCATAAAACCTTCTATGTTCAGATCTAGGCTCTGTACACTACGATGATTATACACTGATGAAGGTCAATTCAGATTGAGCCCGGGCATGGGGACAGCCCATGTCACAGAGAGAACCTTCGAAGTGAGTGGGAGAAGAGCTGTAACGAAAGAGGGGCAGGGGAGACGTGAGCTGTGTTCACATGATGGAAGGGACCCTGGGTGCCCCAGGCCTAGGTTACTTCAAGGCCAGTGGGCTTCAAGGAGCTGGATTTGGATTCAGATATTAAAAGGGAAACTGTGTGAGAGTCGGGGCTGCCTTCAGAGGTGGGGGCACTATGTCCCCTGCAGTGGACACAGCGCTGGCTGTACTGGAGTCCGGGCTCTAGAAGGATACCCGGGACTCGTCACCAGAGCCAAGTTGAAGGGCATGTGCCCAGAAAGCCCTGGGCAGTGGGAACCGTGCAGATCATTAACAACTTTCCGTCTTTTGGCACCGTCTTCGAATGGCCATACTGCCTTGGCTTCTTCTTATCCAGGGTCCAGTAGTGAGCTTACCATCGCTTGAAATGAAGCCGTGGACCCCGCAGTCTCATTCTGTGGTGCGGGATCTGGTGGCTCTCGTTAGTTCTGTAACATGCATGCAAGTTTGCATCAGGTGTTAATTTCTCTGTCTCCCCAGTGACAAGGTGGAAGTAGAGAGAGGTTAAGTGGCTTTCTTGTCCAGGGTCAGGTTGCTGGTAGGTGACAGAACGGTCTCTTAATTCTCTGCCTCAAACTCTTTCCACCAGGCAAAAAGCAGGTCTTTGAGGTGTGTGGAGCGGCTTTTGAATCTAGGAGTGGGGCAGACAGAGGCTCTTCCTTGATATTTCTCAGACTCCATGTAAAGATCCTGACTTTTATATGGATCATAACATCTACAAGTTGTGCCGCAAAGATCTTCCTTTAAAAATTCAGAGACAGTCCGGATTTACCCAATCTTAGTTTATAAGAAACTTATAAGGATCTATATCACAACAAGGATATTTGATGAAAAGGTGCTTTATAAGAAACTATGCAGAAATCTTGTTGTGTTCCACGCACCCCCCCCCCCACGTTGGGTTCACAGTTCTTAGTTCTCTAGGTCTCAGAAGAGAATAATTTTTATCCTTCTCATCTCGATCCCTTGGTTGTTCATTCTGGGTCTTTATAGAACCATTGTGTGGTGGATCCTGGATGGCTACTGAAATAGTATCTGGTGAAGGAAAAGTCACCAGCGGCCTCTGAATTAGGGTAATAAAAAAAAAAATGCCATCACAGCTACATTCGCTAAGCAATCAGAGGGAGGCCCAAGCCTGTTTACGGATTTCATTAACTCCTAGTTGCAAAGGTCAGCCCAGACAGAGTTTTCCTTCCCTCCCTCACAAAAGAACCTGACATGGTGAGTCATTTTATTCTTTCATCAAATACCAAGCAATAGCAGCAAGGAAGCACTAGGTGTTTGCTCCATGAGAGATATAAGAAGTGAAATTCAGTTCCTCCCTCCCTCTCCCCTGTCCTTTAGAGCCTTAACTTGAAGACAACACATACACAAGTCGCTGCCTGCCTTTTAAACCCATCTTTAAAGAGGTCAAGGTAGGGGGGTCCTGGGTGGCTCAGTCGGTTAAGCGACCCACCCTTGATTTTGGCTCAGGTTGTGATCTAATAATGGTTTGTGAGTTCAAGCCCCGAGTCAGGGTCTGCGCTGACAGCTGATAATAGCGTGGAGCCTGCTTGGGATTCTCTCTCTGCCTCTGCTTTGCTCATGCTCACTCGCTCTCTCGCTCTCTCTCTCAAATAAGTAGTTTTTTTTTTTAAGTAAAGAAAAGAGGCCTAGGCAGTTCCGAAGCAGTACAAAATAGCAAAGTTAGGAAAAGGTAATGTTCTCTAGGGTTTAATTTTATATTCTGCAGATTGAGTACCTGTGATTCTCTTACCTAATAAAGTGCTGCAGAAAGCACCTTTTCATCAAATATCCTCTGTTTACAACAGCTTAAAACCCCGGCAGCGGTGATCAGGTTTGGCACAAAATGGACTTTCGCCTTCACTCAGCTATGACTCAGAGAACAGGCATTGCCAACCCGATCAGTCACCTGCCATTTTACCTCAGAGAAAAAAGTTGTCTGTGGTTAGCTGAAGTTTTGGAAGGCACTTTGGAGAGAAAATAAAGAAGTGTGCACGAGCCCTGTCCAGCCTCGTTCCTGCGCACTGACAGTTACAAGGAAGCAGTCCCCAGGTACAGCGAAGCTCGCTGAACCCGTGACCGGTGGGCCACGTTGACTCTCATGCAGTGTGGGGCATCCCTGGGTCATCTGGGGACTTCACACATCGTGATTGGGGGGCAATTGGTTTCTTTTGTTACGGAAGCATCTCATCACCATGATGTTCTCGCCCTTCCTCTCTCCTTGGCCACAGCCAGCACAGCAGCTACTTGTCACCTGCTATGATGACACCCAGCCAGCATGGGCTCAGGCTGCAGGAACTGCGTCATGCTTTGTTTCCTGTCCGCAGGGTTTTCTCATTTAATTTTGTATTATTTGGAGGTGCCTGGAGGGGGAGGGGAGGGAGGCTTATCAAAGCCATGCAGGCGTTACTATTACACATCTCCTTGGGTTTGCGCCTGTTAACCTTCAGGAACATTCCAGCAGCACCCCTCATGCCCACTCCTTGTTTTAATTGTGGCCGCCACCTTGCATAACAGGAGAGGGAATGAGAAGCCTCCAGAGATGCCAGCAATTTTTTGTAACGATAAGGACTTCCTAATAGAACATCTCATTCGGATGCCTCCGAATCGTTGAGTTGAGCAGTTAATCGGAGTGAATGTGAAAAAGCCAAGAATTCGAACTTCTTCCGGGGAGATGTCCCTTTATAAAATGCAGCAACTCAGACAAGGGAGCCGGGGCGGCTGCGTTTCTTCGCCCGTGAGCTGGAAGTTAGAGGAGATGCCACATGCTCAGGGGGGACTCGCTACTCCCCACAAACCAGATCATTGTACCAAAGAGAGTTCTCAGGTTGTAACCCCGGCTCCCACGAGAACAGACTTGCCGGAACGGAGTAGCTCTGGGCTTACTGTAGACGTTGACATTACAGATGGGGCACAGTGGACTCAAAAGCCATCCTGCAGGGTACAGTCCTCCCCACACACGCACGCTGGAGGCGCACACGGATCCTTTGTGGAAGCCGGCGGGTCGGAAATAAACAAAGATGAGTCGACCACAGCAGGAGGAGCCAGAACAGAGGCTCCCCCATCATGATGAGCGACAACAGGAGAAGGATGTTTGATAGGGTTTTTTTTTTTTTTTTTTCAAGTACACACAAACTAAAGAGTTAGAGTCAGTTCCCTGCAAGTGCACTGATCACCTGCTGCATGGCCGGAGCTATCCCTGGTGCCGATGTCAAAGTGACTGAGGTGCCCCTGCCTTCAGGATGCCCACTGTCAGGTGCTGGTGGAGACACCTGTCCGGAAACAAGCTGGGGCCACCGAGCGGCCGGTGCAGGGAGCCCAAGGCACCCCGGCGCCGAGGGGTCCCCGAGGGAGGCTATGCAGCAGAGGTGAGCCGTTCATCTCCGTCCCACTGCACAGAGAACTATCTGCTGCTGCAGACAAGGAGGGGGGTACGAATAGTGGATACGTGATACATCTGGTTATAGGGCACTTGGGGGGCCCAGGGGTCCCGGGGAGACTCGTCATGGGATAGGACAGCTTGACCTCCTCGATCTCTTGCTGTCCACAAGCTTGGGCTCCTCTGTGAGACATACAAACTCCCTTCAAGGCCCCGGTCTTGAAATACAGGCATGGGGCAGACCTCAGTGCCTCTTCTTTTCCCCAAACTTAGGCGTGCTGCCCTGCACTGGGGTTCAGTCGGCGGGAGCCGCCCACAGCCTCCAGCGTCCATCAGTAGATCGGGGGACAGAATGTTTCCTTCTGGGCGCCCTGGAGTTGGAATGCTGCCCAGGTTTGGGACATCGAGTCACATGACCTTTCGGTGGGTTTCAAGATAATCCCTCGAAGTCATTTGCTTAATATTCTCAGAACATTCGAGCCATTAGGGTCTTCGGGTATCACTTAGCTCTGCAACAAAACTGAGACCACGGTGTGATGGGCTGTTTCCTGAGCCAGGAAGGGCAGAGCCAGCACTGCTTAGCCCAGGTGTTCCTTGTCAGTTGCTTGGGCACTTTCTGTACCTTTACTTTGCTGGATGTATCTTGTCACAGAGAGTACAGGATGCCAGCAGAAACTAATGTTTAGAAGAAAGATGTGATGACAAGTGTGAATCTCCTATGTCTCAGCCTCGTGGGGGCCACCGACATCGGTGAGTTCTGCATTAGACGCTTACACCTGGGGACTTTGCACCACGATGGCGCCTGCGAGGTTCCCGTGTCGGACGTGGGAGCGGAGTTTGCAGCGTCTTCCCTCCTGGCTCTGGCAACCATGGAAACTGCATGCCGAGAGGACTTTGTTCCTGAGGGTGTAAAACAAAACAGAGTAAAGGTGGTGATTAAATGCAAAACTTACAGTACGTAAAGACGACTTGGGGGGCACCTGGGTGGTTAAGTCACTTGAGTGTCCGACTTCGGCTCAGGTCGTGATCTCACGGTTCGTGGGTTCGAGCCCCATGTCGGGCTCTGTGCTGACAGCTAGCTCAGAGCCTGGAGCCTGCTTCAGATTCTGTGTCTCTGTCTCTGCCCCTCCCCTGCTCACTCTCTCTCTCTCTCTCTCTCTCAAAAATAAACATTTAAAGAAAAATGTTTTTAAAACAACTTGGTAAAGGGGCGCCTGGGTGGCTTAATCGGTTAAGCGTCCGACTTTCGCTTAGGTCATGATCTCGCAGTTTGTGGGTTCGAGCCCCGCGTCGGGCTCTGTGCTGACTGCCAGCTCAGAGCCTGGAGCCTATTTCAGAGTCTGTGTCTCCCTCTCTCTCTGACCCTCCCCTGCTCACGCTGTCTCTCTCTCTCCTAGAAATAAATAAAAAATATTTAAAAAAATAAAAAATAAATAAATAAATAAAACAACTTGGTATGGGGCACCTGGATGGCTCAGTTGGTTAAGTGGCCAACTTTGGCTTAGGTCATGAACTCATGATTCATGAGTTCCAGCCCCACATCGGGCTCTGTGCTGACAGCTCAGAGCCTGGAGCCTGATTCAGAATCTGTCTCTCTCTCTCTCTCTCTCTCTCTCTCTCTCTCAAAAATCAATAACATTAAAATAAAAAAACGTGGTAAATGGGAAGCATAAATAAACTGCACATGCACCTTGTATCTGAGTCCCCGGAGGCCACCATGACGAGGGACCACAGACTGGCTGCTTAGGTGGGAGGAATCATTTCTCTCAGCTCTGCAGGCTGCAAGGTCAGGAGCAAAGTGAGGTCCATCTGGTACTCGGTGACGACCGGATTCCTGGCTTCCCACCCTGTCTTCGTGACTTTTCCTCTGTGTAGCTCAGGCTTCCTTCTCAGGAGGCCACTCACTGCGTCACGAGGGCCCCGCCGTCTCCACATTAACCCTTGTCACCTCCCAGAGCCTCCGTCTCCAGTTAGCGTGCGCTTCAGCAGAAGACTTTTGGGAGGGCGCAGACATTCAGCCCGTACAACCTTGTAACCTTCTGTTCCTCATGACTGTCCGGTTGGCTTTCCCCCTTCGTGCCATTGAAGGAAGATGTCTCACGGACACGTCGCTCAGGTTGGAAGCGGGTCTGTTCTCGGCACTCCTCCATCCCTGGGGCCTCGGGCCCTTGTTAGGACACGTCTTCAGTCGTGAACGAAGGAAGCCAGCATAGATTCCCTGCCTGCTCTTCAACACGTGCCACGGCCTTGCGGCATTCGAACGACCTGGCGGTGTCGGCGGGTGAGACCGGGACCACCATTTTCATAGGTGAAGGAAGAGGTTCGCTGAAGTAAGCGCCCAAGATGTGCAGGTGATGGGAATTCGGGGTCTGCCGCGGGGCCCCTGGGACGCGCACTGGGGGCCTGCGCCGTCCAGCTTTCCCCAGCACCCCTGTTGCGGCACGAGCTTCTTGGCACCCTGTTGCTTTTCTCTCCCTTCTCCTGTGTGGGCGTGCCTGCACTGTGGGACATTCACGTGAAATTTGGACGTCACTGCTTCAGCTACCCTGCAGGATCGGAGGACAGGCCATCTCCTGACGGTGACAAGGGGACATCACTCTGGAAACTTTGTTGGAACTTAGGGAGGGACGTTTGACTGCGATGCCGTGAACCTGAGGTTTTACGTTCATTCTGAGGATGACCCCCCCTTTTGCGGGAGGTGCCAGGGGAGTGAAGCGGTTTGAAGCCGGGAGGGAGGAGGGAAGCAGTGGGTGAAGCGCCCCCCCACCACCACCACCACCACCGTCACCATTTGCTCGAATCCTGTGTGGCCAGTTAAAGCATTAATCAAATGTGGGCCTCGCGTGCTCGCTGGGTCCGCATTACTGAAATGTGCCGGTGAGGCTCCGGTGCCGGTGTGGTTTGGGGCCACCTCTGTTTGTTTAGTGATCTTCACTAACGCGCTACCTCCTGCTTTCAACCCCACCCCTTCGGCACGTCAGCCACGCCGCGGGCAAGGCTCTGAACCCAGGGTGTCGTCACCAGTGAAAGAAGTAGGCACCGCGAGCCCTTCGGCAGGCTCGGCCGTTCACACACACACACAACTTATCAAGGGTTCCTTTTGTACTCGGGACATGGAGAAAATTGGCCATTTGTCTGTGGGGTAATGGGCTTTGCTGCAATATGAAAATCTCTCAAATGGTTAAATTCAATGACATTATACCAGAGTTCATGAAAAGTGACAAACTGCCCACAGCTTAATTCTATTTAATTTTTTTTAGGGGGGACAAAAGCAAAGGGAACATGTTTTAGTTTCTCTTAAGCTGATTTCTCTCTGCTTTTCCTTTAAAAGTGCCTTTCTAGTTGCCACACAGTGATGTGATCATTATCTGCCACCTCGTCGCCTTGCTGCCTCTGCATGCAGTAAAATACAAAAAAAAAAGAGAGAGAGAGAGAGAGGCCAGGGGAGCTTGTGAAGTATGACTTCCTATCCCAAGACTCATTGCCTACGATTCGTAGCGCTTGACAGTAATGATCTTATTACAGTACTCTGGACCTTGAAGAGATTTCATGAGGAGAGAGAAAGGGACGAGCATCCATGTAATCAAGTGGTGCTGAATATTCCACGCGTTTTTGATCACACACTGATTGGGCACAGTTTTAGCCCATCTTCTAGTCAATTATGCATGGCCTCTGTGCTCCCAGACCGTCAGAAACATTGATGGTGTTGTCTGGGTTTTGGCAGGCAGCCAGGGGCTTGAAGTGCCTTGCACACCGTCATCCCAGCATAAGTGCTTTTTAGTTGGAATTGATTACCTTTCTTTGGGTTTCGCTTAATAGCAAAACTGCATTTGGAGAGGGCTTCAGGTGAAAAATGGACGTATTAGCCATTTAGAGCATCTGAACTCCCAGTCAATCTCTGGGCTTCCCTTGTTTCCATCTAATTTCTGTTTAATGATACAACGTTTGATAATATTTAAGGTGTTCTGTGTCGTCTGCCACCAGGCACACACGTTGAGCATCGAGGACAGGTTCAATTACACGGCCACTACGGCCGGGCTCCCAGGTCAGCCCAGGTGAGGGCCCAGGCTTCAAGGGGATGGAGCTCCGTCTTGGCCGGAAAGCACTAATTACCCAGAGATATTTTCATCTGCAGGAAAGTCGGTAGCCGATGCAGCCTACCATTGACTGGCCAGTCGCAAGTAATTGTGGGGCGCGCATCGACGCTGCTGGGTTCCTCGTGCTCGCTGCCTGGTGCCCAGGAGGGCTGTTAGTGCATAGTTCATGCAGTCGTTTACCTCCCGTTATTGATCTCAAAGCCAAGTGATATGTGAAAAGATGGGATTTCTCCTACTGGATGTTGTCCATTGTGATGCTAACACAGTTAAGCGAACGATAATATGCATAAGAGAAAACGGTTATAAACCGGGATTTTTGCTTCCTCATGTTATACTCTTAAATCAAGCTCTTGATCGTCTCAGAATCATTGGATAGGGAAACTTAAGAGTTCTTTTTAACATGTTGTGTGCAAGGCTGAGGAATCGGACGTGCAAAAGCCAGGGAGTCGGTGTGAGACACTTCTAGAAATCTATCTTGAATCCACCAAAGGCTCGCTGTTCAGTGGCCTCCAGGCCTTGAGGTGACTGACCCGGGAGATGGGAACCGTACCATTTTGCCACTGGGTACCTCAGTAACCTGACTTGACTCTTCTTAATTGAGTAAATAGGTAGCTTTGTTCTTTTACTTGGTTTTCATTTAGAGCTTTCTCGCTTTCTGCAGGTGGGAATAATTTTCCTCTTCAGCGGCTCTCTGCAGAAGCCATGATTCACTGTAGGCAAGGTTACTAAACAGCCGTGGGAGAACTTAACAGAAGCCCTAACTTCGTGTTCTCTGTGCATACGTACGTGTTCACATGCACACCATACAGAGGGCTTTTTCCTTTCTCAATTTCATGAAAATAAACTGTTTTCTCTCAGCATAGATTTTAGTGATGATTCTTTAAAAGACAAAATCGCAGAACAAAATCAAAGTTGACCATCTTTCAGCAGCAATCCCTGCAGCCGGTGATGGCTCCCTCTCGAAGTGTGGGTGATTAAACCCTATCTGTAACCACTTGGCCCCCACGGGAACCTCTGGGTTCACATCCTCCGCACTGCAGCTCATCCAGGACTTTTCCTAAGGAATAAATTCATATTAAAGAAAAGATTTTATAATAGGCTATCAGAAGGATATTCCATTTAATCATTTCATGTTCAAGCCATTAAAGTCTTCTGTCATTTTACCCAATGGCTGTGTTTCAACAGGTTGACAAAATGTACTTGTACAACTGGAAAAAATCAAACCCACAATTAGCAAATAATGCAAGTTATAAAGGCCATAATTTTAGCCGGCACAGAGTATGATGGTTTCTTTTAGGCCTGGGAATTTTATCTGAACAGGTGACTCTAGTACTTACATTTAAAGAGTGTCACTAAACGTATACAGTTTCACCAGTGAATGCAGATTATGGTTTGTAATTAACATGTAATTTACCCTGAACAGGCCAATCAATTGATGTAAACAATTTAAAATCAACTACTTTCTTGAATCCCCCTCCCCCACCCCTAACCCCCCACCTCCAGATGTTGCTTCTTCACACTGTTGGGAGATCTGTCTCTTGAAGCTAGGAGACAAGAAGGAGGGAGGGAAGGATTCATCTGCCTGCTGTAACCTTGACCATGTGCCTGGACTGTCAGGAACCACCACTGTGGTTGGTGGTTTGGGACCGTTTTCTTGAACAACTTGTAACAGCGAATGTAACCTGTATTGTCATCCGGGAGTGCTAAGGGCAGGTGTTGGCAGCTTCCTTCCCAGCTCTGCCAGCCGGGGGGGAAAGGGACACAGACATGGTTTGGCCATTTTGCTTTGAGCGGCATACAAACACCCTCCCCCCCTCCCCCCCCGCCATGAGCACTCACGGAGAGGAAACAAAGCCAGCCCTCGACCACTGTCTCCTGGAAACCAGCACCACCAAGCTGCACGTGTTTCCAACATGGCGGCAAAGGGCCACTGGTCTTCATACCTTTGGAGCACCTGAAGATGAATATGTTGCTGGCGTCAGTAACTTGTTCCCTTCTATTTTTTTTTTTTTTTCAAGCATATTTATTTTGAGAGCACCAGCAGGGGAAGGGCAGAGAAAGATGGAGAGAATCCCAAGCAGGCTTCTGTCTATCAGCACAGAGCCTGACACAGGACTTGAACCCACAAATTGTGAATTCGTGACCTGAGCCAAAATCAAGAGTCAGATGCTTAACCAGCTGAGCCACCCAGGCGCCCTATTATTAACTTATTACCCTCTATTTCTGATCACAGCTTATCAGCTTAGTTCACCCAGGGGGGACTCTTTGTCCCAAGTTCCTTTGTTTGAAGAATTCTAAGACTGGATTTGAAAGCCATTAATTTATAGGCCAAATCTAGTTCCTAGTCTGACTTTGTTTTCCAAACTCCAAAGTGTTTCGAATCCCCTCTCCACACTGTCAAGAGCAACAAGTTCCTTATGTGAGTGTGGTAGAACATTCCGGAAGCGCTCCAAGTCTGCGTAAAGGCGCTCACCGCTGCAGGGCCATTTGCAGGTGGTCTCCACGGAAGGGAGCTGGGAGTGGGAGCCCGTGACGAGGAAGACTCGGGGATCCCGGGAGGCTGGGGTGCGCGGGGGTGGGACCTGGGGGTGGCGGGGGAGGCTGGAGTCGCAGCTGAGATGTTGGGGAAGGACCAGGGCCAGGAGGGGTCCGTCTGGGCAGGGCTGCTCCGTGGGCTGGTTCCTGCGCGTCTCTGCCGGTTGCCGTGAGCCCCGTGTTTGCGTGTTTCTCTCCACTGTTGGAGGGTTTTTTATCCTTTTGTCCTTCAGAGTTTACATCCCCTGAGGCCTCCTCTCCTGTATCTTTCAAAGAAAGCTGTGGGATTTTTATCATTATCAGTAAAAGTGACCGCGAGATGGGGGCAATACCAGGTCTTTACACCGTGTTACCTCCAGCCCCTCCTTTCTGTCCTTCTTGGAAGCTAAGAACCTTCAATTCACATTAATAGCAAACGCTTACTGGCTGTTTGCTACCGACAGGACACTGTTCTGTGCTGCTTCCGAGAACCAGAGATGAGCTAGATGTCAGCGCCACCCATCGGGACCCTACAGTCCACGGGCATGTGGCCTTTCAGGGACTTTGTAAGGTCACAGGGGCCTGGATGAAATCCTGATCCCTGAAACCACATCTCCACTGGTGCACTGGGCTGGAGACAGAGATGCTGATGGTGACATCAGGCCCGCAGCTACACCGTGACGGGCTGAGGGACCTGTGAGCCGTCAGGGAAGACATGGTGGGAAGACACAGTGAGCTGAAGGAACACGGCTTGCAGGGCAGAGGCCTGAGGATGCGTCCTGTGCAAGGTGGTGCTGGTGACATGGAGGGCCCTGCGTGCCCGTAAGGACATGAGCTGTGCAAAACTCGGGGCCTTGACGGGTGGGTGTGAGACCCAGGAACAGAATTCGGAGAGTTCAGGCTGTGCCAGCCTCCAGGGTGCAGCGGGGAGAAAGCCGCGAGGATGGGAGTCTGGAGTCCGGGAGGTCGGACATGCACGTGTCAGTCTGTCCCCACAGGAAGGGCCTGGGGGAGTGGAAGGGTCAGGTCAGCCCGCCGTGGTTGCCACGGGCAAGGAGGCCATGCAGTTCCTCTGGCCCAGAGGCAGGGGGGTGGCCAGCTCCCTGGACAAGTTCTCACTGTCAGCTTTAGAGGTGCGACTGGGGAGCCGGCCTGAGAGCCTGTGCTCCGGGTGACTCACACGTGCTGCCAGGGTTCAGGGCCAGTGTTTAGAGAAGGTCAAGTGGGCCATGTGTAGGGTGGTGTCACCGGGGCTCAGACACCCACGCAGACATGCGGTCACACGCCATGACCTGGCCGGCCCCAGAAGACGTCGTTACAGTGTTTGATCATTAAACTGCCCCACGTAGCCCGCCATTCACACCTTCTGTTCATTATGTTTTTATTTATATCCTACTCATTTTATGGGTTTCAATCAAATCTCAGACCTGTAAAATTTCAAATATCGTCAACCAGGATGCCAAAGTGACCCTTTGAGCAGAAGCCGCTTTTTTCAGGACAAGTCACACCCCTTGGAAAGCCCTTGTCCCTGTCCACTCGACCTGCGGCTACAACCAGCCGCCCAGGCCAACAGGTGCGGCGTCTGCGCTCTGGGGCAGAGCGTCCCCGGAGAGGCTTCCCCGCAGCCTCTGGGGCTCAGGGATTAGGACAGGGTCTCACCAGGAAGGCTCTGCAGTGTCTAGGGCCTCGCCTGGAAGACCAAGTCCAGAGGCTGCAAACCTCTGCAATCTTTGTCCGCTCCTGGTTGGGGCTGCCTGTCAGGACTGTAGCTGGGGCTGTTGGCCAGCACACCTGCATGTGACCTCTCCACGTGGCCAGGACTCCCCCCGGACACCGTGGCACGCGCTGGCTGAGAGCCGTGCAGCCAGGAGGAAGCCGTCCGTGTTTTCTTCCGTGCCTAAGCGTCAGGAGACGCAGGGTGTCAGTTCTACTGTAACTCATCAACAGAGTCCCCCCTCGGTTCCAGGTAGAGAAATAGACTCTGTCCCTTGCTTGGAGTGTGGTCAGGTTCTAGAAGAGCCTGTGACCCCGCAAATACTGCTGTTGCCGTTACGGAAAGTTTGCCGCAGGTGGTAAATAAATACGTGATAGGTCAGGCTGTGATCGACGCAGCGGAATGAGATCTAGCAGCCAGAGGACTGCGGACCACCAGGGGCAGGCAAGGTTCGTTTCTACGGTGGGTGAAGGGGCCAGGAAGACTCGCTGAGGACCCCGTGGAGCAGAGGCCAGGAACAGGGGGCCCTCTGGGGTTGGCGCGTTCCTGAGAAAGGAATCACGTTCTCACTACAGTTACAGTGGCCTCATTAAACACAGCACTTGTCCCCAGTTAACGTAGGGACCTGTGTGCATTTTATGTTCTGCTGTATTGCTAAAAACAAGCTGACTTTTACCTTGATTTCCATGTTGTAATTATTCAGTGGTAAAATACCTGCGGGACTATTTCATTATATTTTTAAAGAGCAGTTCTCCGCTTCTCTCTCCGTTCTTTAACACCAGTCAGTATAAAAATATTTCAGGATCTCTTAGCCTGTTCCCCCACATACAATTATAATCCAGTATCGTGGGATTGATCCTTCCCAAGCCGCGCTACGGGGATCAGATAAACGTACCGTTTTTAAAGGTGGTCCAGAGGCCCAGCAAATACAAAGGGACACTCAAGAAAAACGATCGTTCCCGCACATACCGCTCTCACGGCTTCAAACAAAGAAGACAGACTACAAAAAAAAAAAGTTTTTTAATAATTTAATTCTGCACAGAATTATTTTCAGAGTTTCGTGAATGGCATTGGGAGTTTTCCAACAGTTAGAGAAAGACACGATCACTTAATAGTGGGTATTCTCCTCTCTCGTGCTCTTTAAATGAAGGCAATCACATAAGGTTCTCTTGCTTCATGGGTAATTAAGGCATTTCACTCCGCAATTCCTTATTCTAATGAAGGCGAAGAAATTTCTCTTTTGCTGAATTATTTCTTATAAGGGTTTTATTTCTCCTCATTGCTCTGACTTCGGAAAATGTTCCTCACTTGTGATTGTCCTCTATAATATCTGGAATTGTGAGCCAGGGAGAAAAAAAATAGGACGATTCTCCATGGAATCTAATTTCTAAAAAATGCTTAGACACTCACTGCCCGTGGAGACGAAACAGCCAGCATCGCCGGTGCCCAGATTCCTCCCTTCTCCTCCGGGTACCAGCGAGATTCTGCTCACTTGTTGTGTTCGCTTTTTTGCAAAAGGCGTGGTGAATCCAGACGGGCAGGTGGCCGCACGTGGGACCCGATGTGAAGGTGGAAGTACCGGTACCAGTAAGATAGCTGGTTAGGAGTTGGGGCTGCAGAGCCGTGCCTGCTGGGTTTAAATCCAGCTTTAACTCTTCCTGGCGGATGACCTGGGCGCGCGCCTCACCCCTCCCACCTCTCTCAGTGCTCTTTAGCTGTCACATGAGATGATCTTGCTATCCACCTGCCCTCAGGAGTCACCAAGCTCATACCTTCCAAGTGAGTAGGACAGAGGCTGCCCCTCGTCCCTTTCCTGGGACCCAGTTTGTATATACCAAAATATCAGCCTTGCGAGCCAGTTTACTCACAGTGTGTCTGGAGGTGGTACTGGCTCACCTAAGGGGCATCATTATGTTCTGACCTAAGAGACCACTTGTTACATGGTGCTTTGCAAATGTCATGGACAGCAGCAGTGACAGATGAGCCACTAAATAGCATTGACCGGAATTTTTAAGCTGATTCTTCAACACACCCTGAGCACCTGCTACTCAGGTCCTCCCTGCCCGTGGCGCCTTCCTCAGGCTCCTCTCGGCCCCTTATGGTGGATCCAGTGCGAACTGTGCACCGTACCTCCCCCCCCACCAAGGAAGCCTGTCCCCACACAGAGGCAAACTGAAAGCCATCTCTACTCTCATGACTGCCGTTAACATTGGAAATTCCCTAATAGGATAGTGGCAACAGTACATCAAAGGTGGAGGGAAAAAAGACTTGATTTTCAGGCCCGGACTTTCATTTGTATCGTCTGTAAACGGCTGAAATACAGACCCCACCTCTCGTCCGGTGGAGTTGTTTTCCCTCAGCACAGTCAGCAGGAACCCCAGACCACCCCCAGTTCATAGTCGTACAGCCAAGCTGGCCCTTCCCAGAGAGGACGGGAACACCCTGATTTTTTCCTCATTTGCCTACACAGTTCTGTTGACAGTCACGTCCTGTCTGGGACAGTCTTGTCTTCTGTGCCTGGCATGTCTGTTGGAAACATTTCACATGGGTTGATCTTGTTCTTTCAATAGGACACACATCTGATACTTGCGTGTGTCCCCAGAAAGCCTGGCACCACGCATGCACGTGGCATGTAGCAGATGTAGGGCAGTTCACCAGGAAGAGGAGGGAGGGGACCTCCGTGGGCCCACGTGGAGGTACTAAGTGGTTTTCCAACGTATTTTTTTTAATGTTTATTTTTTGATTTTTTTTTTATTTTTTTTATTTATTTCTAGGAGAGAGAGAGAGAGACAGCATGAGCAGGGGAGGGTCAGAGAGAGAGGGAGTCACAGACTGAAACAGGTTCCAGGCTCTGAGCTGGCAGTCAGCACAGAGCCCAACGCAGGGCTCGAACCCGCAAACCGTGAGATCATGACCTAAGCGAAAGTCGGACGCTTAACCGACTAAGCCACCCTGGCGCCCCTAATGTTTATTTTTTGAAAGAGAGATACATAGAGTGTGAGCAGGGGAGGAGCAGAGAGAGAGGGAGACACAGAGTCTGAAGCAGGATCCAAGCTCTGAGCTGTCAGCACAGAGCCCAACACAGGGCTCGAATCCACGAACTGTGAGATCATGACCTGAGCCGAGGTCGGACGCTCAACTAAGCCACCGGGCACCCCTGGTTTCCCAAAGTGTTTCTTTTCTACGGATTGGTTTTATGTGATACAAACCAATGTTTCCCAAAAGTTTGTGCTCTAGAATATGAATCCAACAATAGGCACTGAAGGAAAAATTTTTGGAGAGCATTGCCTAGTCAGTCTCTCTGTTGGGAATTATAGAGACAGAGAAGCAAATCGAAGTCTCTTGGAAGCCCCCCCATGTAAGAGAAGGAAAACAAAATCCTCATTTAACTTGTTTAAGCTGTGATACCAAACGTGTGGCCACACCCATCTAAACTCTAGTTCAGTCCTCAAGACCATTCTTCTGTTGTGGAACGTATTTTGAGAAATGTTGAAACCAAAGAGTACAGTGTTTTTTGCTTTTTTAACATTTTTTAAAGTAATCTCTAGACCCAACGTGGGGCTTGAACTCACAGCCCTCAGATGAAGAGTCACGGGCTCCACTGAGTGAGCCAGCCAGGCGCCCCGGGAGTGCAGTGTTTTAACTGTTTATCCAGCAGCGTTATGGGAGGGTCTATTGCATTAGAGGTGTTTCCCACTTCTAAGTTGGGAACGAGTGAGCACGTGGGATTTCACTCCTGAGAAAACCCAGAACATTCTTAGAAGCATGTAGGTCTTGGGTGTTTGTTCGGCTCTGGAAAGCGGCCTCCCAGGACTGCTCTGGTGCAGACACCTGCCCCATGGCCCCTGGCCCCCAATTCCTGTAGAGCTCCAGGTCAGAATTACCTCTCGCTCTACAAATCGCCTGAAATTATACAACACGCTTCCCTTACGTGTCCTTTTAATAACTGTGTAGTTTCATTGTCTCATTTTAGGTAATCTTAGAGACTGCCTCTCTTTGCTTGAATCTCTCACATTTAGCATCTTTTCCATCCTGTGTTTTTATGCATTCCTAAAAGCTAGTTACATTTAGGATTGTTCTCCAACTTTTTCATTCCGGTTTTACAGTGGATGGAGATCATGTAGTCTTTCAGTTCTGGTGATTGTGTGTATCTTCGATGTACTGATTGACATGAGAATATTATAAATGGAGGCTTGCTTCTTTCTGTTTTGGAAGTCGAGAAATAAATCATTATCATCATTATATTTAATATTTATTATCTTCTCTCTGCCAAATGACACACTAATTGCATCCTATGCATGATCTTATTAAATCCTGACTTCCGCCCAACCTGATGATACAGGCATTAAGCAGGACCAGAGGGCTCAAAACGCTAAGTTGTGTTGGTTTCCATATTAATGTGAATTTCTCGGGAGAGTGTGTTGAATTGATTTTATTTTTATCAAAATTAGGATGAGACTTGGCATATGGTACCGCAGAAACAAACATACTATTTTCTAATAATTCACTTGTTTTAATGTTGGGTTATTTTTTTTAATTTTTGAGAGAGAGAGAGAGAGTGCGAGCAGAGGAGGGGCAGAGAGAGGGAGGGCCAGAGGACCTGAAGCAGGCTCTGCTGTCAGTAGAGAGCCCAACGGGGGGCTCGAACTCACCACCCGCGAGATCATGACCTGAGCTGAAGTCAGACGCTTAACCGACTAAGCCACCCAGGCACCACCATGAAGGTGTTATTTTGAGCATCGTTTAGAAGTACAACTTTTAATTTACTTAAAGCCACACTGCCTACCCGCCTCCCACAGGAAAGAAAAAATAGGAAAGAGGATCGACTTAAAGAAGAGCACACCACACTCGGTGCATCGGGGACGGGAGGCGGGCTGGCCGCGCACGGCAGCCCCACTCGGTGCATCGGGGACGGGAGGCGGGCTGGCCGCGCACGGCAGCCCCACTCGGTGCATCGGGGACGGGAGGCGGGCTGGCCGCGCACAGCAGCCCAGCTGTCCAGTGATGAACAACCTTGCTAGGATGCTTTGATGCGGTAAATCAGATTTTGCCATTGAGAAAACCTGAGAGCTCTCCAGAGCCAATCGGAGGCCCTCATACGCACTTCCTGACGACCCCAGTGCCTGTGTCAGGACCGTGCTCTCTCTGTCCGGCTTATCCATCTGTGTTCTTGTGCTTCTCCCTTGTTTTCCCCAGTCTCCTCTCCCCTGCCCGTCGCCCAAAAATCCACTGCACAAATTGATTCGGAGATCAGGCTTGATAAAACACCAGTGTTTGGCCCTCGCAGCCTCCGCGCAGCGGTGTCATTAGCTCGCGCTGATTATCTGGCTGTGCGAGCCGAAGCTGCCACGTCGGGCTTGGAGGTGTGCCGAGATTCACTGGGGGCTTTCCAGCCGTTTGTCACACAAATAGCAGTGCCAGTAAACTGGAAAACGATAAATCCTTTTTCTCAAGATTGAAACCTTTTATCAGCTGTTTCAGCTTCATTGTTCGATCAACGATTAGCAGCCAGCCGTCGTCACTCCATCACCCACAGTTGCACGGCCGCCCATCACCTGTCCCCAAGGTGAGGGTGTCTCCCTCCCACCTGCCCGCCTGCGGGTCACTGCCACTTGGCAGATTAGAGATAGGTGTCTGACACACATCTACGGTCTTTAAAGTTACACTTCGCCCCACAGTTCGTTTCTGGTTGTAAACGAGTGGGCATTTTTCTTTTACCTTCCAGTGGGTGTTTTATTCACAATATTTTTGCATTTTAGTTTGAATGCCAACTGTCTTGATGAAAGCAGTGACATGGTTGTATTCTTGCTCACACCCAAGTCTTTGACGTCAGTATGAGTATGTGATGGAGCCCTTTGGCTACCTGCTCCAGACTTTTCTGTGGCTCAGAGCCCAGCTCATCTGGAGGGGGGGAGGAGGATGGAGCCGAGGCTCGCGGCCTGCAGTGGCCACCCCTCCGTAGGTGCCAGGGGCCAGAGTCCACAGGTGTGCCTGCGTAGGCAGCAGCGAGTGTACGCTGATACCGTGATTCATGAGAAGCAGTCATTCTACCATGTTGCCAAACCATGGTCATCAGAAGGGGACTGTGTATTTTTTAAAAATGGGACCAGTGAGGAGCACCTGAGTAGCTCAGTTGGTTAAGGATCCAGCTTAGCTCAGGTCATGATTTCTGTCATTCATGGGTTCAAGCCCCACGTTGGGCTCTGTGCTGACAACTCAGAGCCTGGAGCCTACTTCGGATTCTGTGACTCCGCCTCTCTGTGCCCCTCCCCTGCTCACTCTCTGTCTCTTTCTGTCTCTCAAAAAATGAATAAATATTTTAAAAAATAAAGAAATAGGGGCGCCTGGGTGGCTTAGTTGGTTGAGCCTCCGACTTTCGCTTAGGTCATGATCTCGTGGTTCGTGGGTTCAAGCCCCGCGTCGGGCTCTGTGCTGACTGCCAGCTCAGAGCCTGGAGCCTGTTTCAGTCTGTGACTCCCTCTCTCTCTGACCCTCCCCTGCTCACGCTGTCTCTCTCTCTCTCCTAGAAATAAAATTAAAAAAAAAAATTTAAAAAAAATAAATAAAGAAAGAAATAAAAATGGTACCACAACAGGTGGATCTTTGGGCTTTTTTATTTTTTTTTCTTTTTTTTATTCAAATCTAATCAAAATACAATTCTACTGCTAGCTAAAAGTAAAAGAGGAAAAAAAAATCACTTAGTTTATTTACATATCATCGAGACCCTTCAACCAGAGTTCTACTTGGCCATTAGCAGAAGAGTGATTGTGTGTGTGTGTGTGTGTGTGTGTGTGTGTGTATACACCTATGTGCATATATACTGCATGCAGTGAAGACTTTTAAAAATATTGTAATTTTAGGAGCACCTGGGTGGCTCAGTCGGTTAGGCGTCTGACTTCGGCTCAGGTAATGATCTCTCAGTTCATGGGTTCGAGCCCCACATTGGGCTCTGTGCTGACGGCCAGCTCAGAGCTTGGAGCCTGTTTCGGATTCTGTGTCTCCCTCTCTCTCTGACCTTTCCTTGCTCACACTGTCTCTGTCTCTCTCTCTCTCTCTCTCTCTCTCCTTCTCTCTCTCTCTCTCAGAAATAAATAAAAACATTGAAAAAAATTTTAAGTATTGTAATTTTAGAAATCATTCTGAATTATGTTTGTACCACTTTCAAAAATATTTCCATACCATCTTAAGTTTGCTCTTTTATATGTTTTTCCTTGGTAATACATTTTCTTGAGGGCTGGGACTTCTCTTATGCCTTCTGTTCCCGTAGCATCGGCATCCAGATAACTGCACACGGTGTGTGATTAGTGGTTTGTCACATGTGGATACCTGTTGTCCAGTCTATTGTTGAAGAAGAAGTAGTTTGAAGAACATCTCCAGCTTCCTCAGTGCGGTCACCTCTGCAGTAACTGGTAGAAACCCATCTCCTTGCTAACTGAAACATTTGAAGACCATCCAGATGGAAGGTTCTGGTCCCCTGTTGATTGTACCAGTTTGGTCCCGTCTGTTAGGATCCCTCCCCTCTGCGCTTCCTTGCCGTCTTCCTCCCGCATGTGTGAGACATTGTGTGTGTACCGGTGCCCCACCCCCACCCCACAAGGGGGTCCCTGGCTCTTGTTAGAAAGTTTCTTGGTGGAAAAGAATTTGATCTACTTCTCTTCATTAGAGGCTCTTGGTGTTGAGGGTGGACCTTCTTGCCTCCTTCTGTCCTTCCTGGTCATGTGAGTAGCTAACTGGAAGAAAGGGGTGGAGGCTCGAAGAACTAATACAGAGGTTCACTAGGAAATTATTCAGATAGCACTTCAGTATTTTCTTCACTTGTGCTGTTTGAGATCTTCTTCCTGTGGATGTGTAGCTTTGAACAGTCTCGGTCTTGCGCACGTGGTAAGGGTAAGACACCGTCATGTACTGAGGCTCACTCTGTGCCCCTCATGGTGTGGTGGCTCCTTCTCCCCTCATGGCAACCCTGAGTTGGAGGTGGCAGGGGACCATGGGACACAGACCCGAGTAACCCCTTGGCCACCGGGTTCCTCTGCCCAGCGGGCAGCCTCGGTTCCCGAGCACCAGCTTTCTTCCCGCCTCCCCCCATTCTCTGTCATCCATGACCTTCCCTTGTTCCTGCGCCACTGGGAAGAGGGCCGACACTTGCCACGCAGGTCACATTCAGCCACTGACCCCATGAAACCCAACACACCCAGCGACCACATCTCCTCCGTGAAGGAAGCAGCTCATTGCCATCCTAACGCTTTTTTCTTGGCAGTTTGCATGTTCTGTGTACCCTAAAATATCATTGTCCCCCCCAAAAGAATTAGAGAAAAAAATAGTAAAAGAAAACCTCCAAATAATACATATCTGGTACGGTTTCTTATGTTCCACATTCATTCTTGAAACTGATGGTTGGAAACCGTAAGGCCATGAACTGTCGTTCTATGGAATGAGCCCCTTTAGTATCTCTCTTTCTTGCAATTTGTTTGGGGGTTTTGCATATGAAATGGGCCTTGGTGAGAATAGCCTCACCTCCTCTCTTGTGCCCAAGTGAATTTTGGGACAGTATTTTGTAGATGAACTTGGGATTACAAACTTGCTTTTCATACACAACTTTATCAGTATTCTGTTTAAGGAAAGGTGCTGATTCTGCGTCCTGACACTTGGGGTTCTGAACTCAGACCTTCCCCAGAGCAGATAATTTGCCACAGGTGTGTGTCTCCGTGAATCTCAGGAAACCAGTGTAGCCATAACTCTGGTCTTTAATTTTATTAAACTCTTTCGCTTTTAGTGAAGAGGTGTTGTGTGTGTGTGTGTGTGCGTGTGCGCGCGCACGCGCTGATTACAAGCAAAGATCTAAATTTCAGCATGAGGGCAAACGTTCTTTTCTCAATGGCTCAGACTCATTTTCTAACTCTTCTAAGCTAATCCTGGAAGGTACCTGGAGAACTGCGCACACTTGGTACACTTTTATAAATATATGTTGTAATTCACTAAAGGGAAAACAAATGAAATTGTAAGGTCAACAATTCCAGATGAAATACAAGGAGACAGAAGAGTATCTAGAAGAACTGGATTGCTGCCTCTGACGAGCATTAGTTCAAGGGCACCTGGATGGCTCAGTCGGTTAAGCATGCGACTTCAGCTCAGGTCATGATCTTAAGGTTCAGTCCATGGGTTTGAGCCCCACGTCAGGCTCTGTGCTGACAACTCAGAGCCTAGAGCTGCTTCAGGTTCTGTGTCTCCCTCTCTGTTTCTCCCCCACGTGCGCTACCTCGCACTGTCTCTCAAAAATGAATAAATGTAAAAAAGAAAAGAAAAGAAAAGAAAAGAAAGAAAGAAAGAAAGAAAGAAAGAAAGAAAGAAAGAAAGAAAGAAAGAAAGAAAGGAAAAGACATTAGTTCACAAACATACCATGAAACCCACATGCACAATCATAAATTAAACAGCTCATCTCTCAGCACCACTGTCTGATGGAGCAGGCATTCACGTTGTTAAGAACTTCTGTAATACATGTCACACATACTGTTTATGCCACACAAAAAATTCAAATTGCCTTTCATTTGTAAAAGTTGATTTAGGGAGAATAAGTGATATATTACGATGAGGTAAATTTCCTCTACATATTCCAAGCTACAGGATAATCCTTTTATATGGTAACGTTACTGTTGGCATTTCATTCTGAGGAAATTTCCATTAAAATGA
Source organism: Hyaena hyaena (assembly GCF_003009895.1). Classification (NCBI taxonomy): domain Eukaryota; kingdom Metazoa; phylum Chordata; class Mammalia; order Carnivora; family Hyaenidae; genus Hyaena; species Hyaena hyaena. The sequence goes on along the minus strand of NW_024080664.1, from coordinate 4,500,841 downwards.
CTGGAAGAAAAAAAATTCATATTCCTGCCCAAAGGTGCTTATTATAGTATTTTTAATAGATTTCTAGAAACCACAAAAAAAAAAAATTCTAGATTTTCTAAAAACTACCAGGTTTCTAGAAAAAGACTTCTAGAAAAACTGAGGAGATGTTACGGGTAATTCCCAAATGATCTCCTCGTACACGCATGTGCACACATGATTTCCTGTTATCATTTACATCTTTAATTAGTATGGTATGTTTCTTTCAATTAATGAACCAATGTTGATACATTATTATTAACTTCAGTCTGTACTGTTTTTGGATTTCCTTAGTTTGAACCCACTGCTCTCTCTGTTCCAGGATGCCAGTCAGGATCCCATATGACATTTAGTTGTGATGTCCCCTGAGGCTCCTCCTGGTTGGGACGTTTTCTCAGACTTCCCTTGATTTTGATGACCCTGACAATTTTGAGGAGGACTGGTCAGGTACCCCTGACCTTGTGGGATGCCCTTTTTTTTGGAATTTGTCTCAGTTTCCCTTAGGATTAACCTGGGGTCATGATTTTTGGAAGGAAGACTACAGAGGCAAAGTGCCGTTTTATGATATCATGTCAAGGGTGTATAGTACCACCGCCATTTGTGACTACCAGTGTTGACCTCGATCATTGGCTTGACATTGTGTTCCTCAGCTGCCCCTTTGGGAAGTTACTCCCATCCCCTCCCCCCTTCCACGCCATCTTTTTTGGGAGGAAGCCTCAGTCTCCAGCCCTCGCCAAAGAGGGAGGAGTTATGCCTCTCTTCGTCTTGGTGGGGTATTGACATAAATTCTCTGGGATTCTTCTGCAATAGACGCTTCGTCTCTCCTCCCCATTTATTAATTTTCTTCAATCATGTCTTTACATCTGCATGGACTCTTGGATTATTTATTTTATACCTTGGGTTCTAATCCAGTACCTCTATGTTTATTTTCTTGCTTGAATTGTTCCAGCTTCGGCTGCTAGAAGCCCCTGCCCCCATCAGTGGAGGGCGAGTCTGTTTGTTTTAGCAACTTCCTCACTACTGGGGGGGGGGGGGGAGCTAGGGAATGCCCCAAGCTCATCTCATACATTTCCTGCCCCATCCTAGAATCCGCCACTTCTCCAAGAAGCCCTGGATCTTTTTATTGGAGAATGGAATTAGAAACTGAGACCTGTGGGCTAGATTACTAGCTTGTCATTTCTCCTTGGCTCTGTCAGCAAACAAAGCTGAGAAAAGGAATTTATGTGTGTGTGCTAACATGTGTGTACACATATCTACAAACATTTCTATATGTGACCACCTGTATCTATATTAAGTTCAAGAGAAGGCAGCATTTTTAGTAGCATGAAATTGGCAATAACCCGGTGCTTAATGGTAAGGAACTGGGATATGCTGACTCCATGATGCAACTGTTAAAAAGGACAATTTTGAAAACTATTGTAACCTGACATCTTACATTTCAAAAGTAATACAAGTCTTCACAGAAGCCATACTTGTAAGTGTGGTCATTATTCATGTATATATATGGATAAGAACTTTAAGAGGAAAATTGAAGGGCTAGTTAGATTGGTCATGGTTTATTCTTAATATTAAACTAATATGAAATTATCTTTGCTTCTGTAATAATATTGAAGCAGTATACCACTGTGTTCTTGCTTGAAGCTGAATAAAGTTGGTGTATTTGCGTTACTTTTACAGAAAGAAGTGAAACTTTTGTTGTTCTGCTGTGTGAGCACAGCACCTTCCCGGGCCTTCCTCGGATAATAGTGACCTTGTTTAATTCCTCAAAATAGCCTGCTAACAAGTTGTGCAGTTATGGTCAAAGCAGTTTTATGGAAAGAAGTCGTTAGTGCTTCAAGACGTGTATGTCCGTAATAGCAAGAAATATCAAACAATTAGAATTCTTTTGTTTTCCACTCTAACCTTTGTACTCGACTTTGACTAAGTAAATGTATATTTCAGACTTCCTAGGTTTCTGAAGCTACAAATCAGAATACTATTGGGAATTTCTGGGGAAATTCTCCTGAAATGCAAAAGGTAAAAAATGTTTTCTAGAAGTTGTTTTTAGTGGTGTTCTCCCATTCAGATGGCCACGTAGAAGGGGACTGTGGTTGACTGAATAACCCTGAAGTGTACCATTTCACTCGGGCAGGTGTAGGAAGTCAACTACAAAGATGGCAGATCAAATGCAGTGTCCGCCATTGTGGAGGCTGGTGGTCCAGTGATCACAGCCCCTCAATTACAGCCCCAGGACGGAGCACGAGCAGCCGTCATTACATAATTATGCCTTTGATTAGTTGCTTTAACTGGTCATCGCCTTTGAAATACGATAGCACAATTTAAAGTTTTATTAAAAAACGATTTCTTCTGGAATCATCGGAGAAAGATTTTGTGTTAAAAAAAAAAATCCAAAGAAAAGCCTGCAGTATATTCTTAGAGGAGATTGAGAAGAGAAAAAATGAAGAAGAAAGGAAAGGGGGGGAGGGGTGGGGGATGAATGTTTCCCATTATCACTCCTTTCCCGGGTAAGAAGCTCAGACACCCCAGGGCCCAGCCTGCTCCTCCCAGTGTGGGTGAACCCTCGCCTGCCACCTGCTTCCCCAAGCCCTGAGCTGGCCCTCGGAGAGGGACTGGGAGATATGGCCGGAGGCAGGAGAGCCCTTGCTTTGCTACGACTTACCTACGTGAACACAGATGAACGGATCTCACAAAAGGTGCATTTCGCGCACATCATTCAGCTTGGAAAAACTTACTGCAGCCTCGTTTTTTCTGCACTGAGAATTTGGCTTGCTTCTTGTTTCTATTTGGAATGCCAGGTACCCCAATCCTGCAATATTGAAGCACTGTTCAAGGAATAAGTAGACCTTTCAAAAAAAAGGCTGAGGAGCCCCCCCCCCCACCCCCAGTCCACAGCATGCTTAGCCTCTGTTCTCATGTCCTGATCACACATCTGGTAGAGGATGAAGCCGAGAGACCGAGGGGCCCCTGTATCAATATCCTAACAAGCCACCCCCACCCCCGCGGGAAAGCCCTTCCTTCTCAAAATGAGTAGCTACTCCATGAAGACAGGGCAAGAAGTTACCATTACGTGTTCACGTATTTCTGCTCTCCATCTGAGAACGTGCCCGACCTGAAATCTACATTACAAATGTATCACGAAGGTACATTCGGTTTCCAACTCCTGTTTTATTTTAGTCCCTGTTAAAAGTTACCCTCTTGGCATCGTACTGAAATACCCAATTAATTTCGGGTGCGCTTGAACCCTTGCTCTGCAACACAGTGTGTTTCTAGGCCAAGAGGAAAACCAGCCCTCCACCTAATTGGAACTTCTGGTTTTATGGCGTATCCTGGAGCTTTCGCTTAGTTTTTATTTTCGCTGTTTTCTGGGGTTAATGGTATTTTCTGTGCACGTCTGCATTAACCACTACGCAGAAGCCTTCGGCGGCTTCCAAGCCTTCGCAGCTTTAAAGAAGCCGCCGATATGGAGATTGTATTTGCTGTAAAGAAAGCCATTATGGGTTATTGGAAAGTGAATTAAAATTCTATAATTAAGGGTCAGTGACTTCTTTCAGGGCTTTGTTGAGTTAGGTATTTTAGCTCCTGTGCTCTGGAGCTTCAGGTTACGAAAAGATTACGCCAATCTTGCCAGAAACTGGTAACGACGAAGTTATTTCGCTTCCTGAACATATGTCCTATATTTGCTTGGCCTCAGGTTTTGTTTAATCCTCTCAAAGGCCCTTTTAATGGACGTTTCAACATGACTACTTCTCTGTGTGGCCGCCTCTGGGAAGCAACCATTATGTCAAACCCCTTCACAGCTAAAGTAGTGAGTTCACATAGCGCAAGAATCTTCGGGGTTGCATCTTATGGGGGAAAAAAATCACTGCCTTTTTACAAGAGAACAGAACATTTACACAGTCTTGTTGAGCAAACGAACGTTCAAATGGCCTGCACAAAAGAAATCTCCGATCTCTAACCTCACAATGAAATCACCACCGACAAAAGATCGCAGGGTACCAGGCACACTCAACTGGGAGCGACACAGAACCACAGCAGGACCCACCCCCGCCTATTGGGGGGCTCCTGGGGGATACGGTCTGTGTCTGCCATCCCGGTCCCAGAATGCTCTGAGGAACCGAGACGGTCCCCTCTGCAGGAGTGGCATTTACACCGATGGCATCTTAAAAATAAATAAATACCTGTCTGGTGCAGACAGGGAGTGGATGCTATCTGACAAGGTTATCATTCGCCTTCTCGAAGAGGTACAAGTTTGCAATCCCCCGTATGAATGGAGAGGGTTATTTGTTTCGTTCTGAGACAAGACATTCTTAGAAATGAGTGACACACCTTCTCCGACCCAGCCTCTCCCTGCGTGTAGGTAAAAAGATCCTATTCGTCCTCATAATTGATTGTGAGGGCTGCAGCGTGCCTCACTTAACCAGCCCTGTTCGCTGCACGCCGGAGATGTAATTCATGCACACTTGAACGTCCAACATGGCTGACAAGGCTTGGACATACAACCTCACGGCTGCATCATTTTTTAATCAGCTATCTGAGGAATATTTATCTAATCAACAAAGAGCGCTGTCAGAAGGAGACCAGAGGTGACATTAATATAAGTCTGTGGTATCCTGGCACGCTGATGGAAGAAGAGTTCAGGAGAAAACCAGGCTCGTTTGAGCATGCCGACAGACTAAGGTGTATTTTTATTCCACTTGCAGAGGGAGTCAAAAGAATCTCACGTTGGAAATTCGGCTGCCTGTGATCGGTTCCCAGCCATTCATTCTCATGCCATAGTTAAGAAAAATAGAAGGATTTTTTTTTTTTTTGCTTTGAGAAACAAAATAACAAGTGTTCCTTTAAAATAAAATTTCAAATCCCTCCGATCATCGCGTGAACTTGTATGAAAAGGTAGAGCTTGCAAAAATAAGGAGATGGGTCATAATTGAAAGCTGTTAACTCTAAATGATTCCAGCTACCCTAACTTCGTAGAAAGCCATAATTTGCGCATTTTCCCCTTTGCTCGCTCTCCTTTGAAAAGATCGTGACTGTCTGTTAGTAATTAGGAGTCGGGTGTATTATGCCATATGTCACTTTGGACACCAGGACACAAAATTCATCTAACTGTCAGACACCTGAAAGAAATACTCTGTGAACTGGGGTTTATACCAGCATGTCTTCTTTACATGTACAACTCAGGATAAGCAGCATTTGAGACCCAGATGAGCTGGGTCACAGCCACCCCCACCTGTCAATGTGGTCACCCACTACTCAAGAAAAAGAATCACCTCCGAATGTGGGTGTCCGCAAGGCAGCTCTCAGGAAGGGGCCACATCGCTGGATAGCCAGAGCATATGTGCGGGTACGCTTCCCAGCATTAGGAATCGGTCCCAGAGCTACCACAGGCCACCTCTCTTTTCCTTTCTTTGTAATCCAGAGATTACATTCAGTGCTCACAGGCAAGAAGGCTCTTGGTCAAGTTGAAGGGGAAGGTGACGATACCACTGTTACTAAAAGTGATAAACTTGTTGTCTTCATGTAGTTTGGAGGATGAGTCCCTACTATCCTACCTTATCTTTTTCAAAATGTTGATCCTTTTAATCCTTAGGAAACACATTCGAACCACTATAACGATGAGTTCCATGTCCTCTGTTTTAATTCTCAAGCACGAGCCGTGCGTCCCGCGGATTGCCTCTTGCTGTGGCGTTCACAGTCTGGTATTGAACGCGAGCTCACGGCTCACGTTTCGACACCATTGCAGAGAGAATGCTGTCCTGCTAATGGCTTCCCGTCCCCCTGCCCCCCACCCGGGCCCGCCGACTTTCCTGTCGACCCAGATTGGGGTTCAGAAAGTTCCGCTTGATTTGCAGGCAGTGAGAAGAGCTTGATCTCCCCATCTAACATGCGGGCTGACAGTTAGCCTCCATTACATCTGAAATGACACAACATAGGGTTGTACGTCCAGGGAGATTTGAATTTGTATTCTCAACATTTAAGACCGCTCAGACATCAAGCTGTTTACATAACTACTGGGAGGCACTGGGAGCTACTTAGAGAAGAGACTTGCTTACCCAGTAAGCACAGCAGCGGCACGGAAGCCACTGGTGGATTACTCCCACCCTGCCGCCTTTCTGCCTGCTAATGTGAAACTCCGATATTAAAACAGCAGTTTTGTGAGAAATAACACTAGTGACAAAATCAAAATAAGTTAGCCTGTGTTGAAATAGAAGAAACTACATCCCTGAAATAAAAATAATAAATAAATAAAGTGAATATTCTAATTAAAGTAGAGATTACCCAGGGGCGCCTGGGTGGCTTAGTCGGTTGAGCATCCGACTTCAGCTGAGGTCAGAGATTACCCAGGGGCGCCTGGGTGGCTTAGTCGGTTGAGCATCCGACTTCAGCTGAGGTCAGGATCTCACGGTTTGTGGGTTCAAGCCCCGCGTCGGGCTCTGTGCTGACAGCTAGTTCAGAGCCTGGAGCCTGTTTTAGATTCTGTATCACCCTCCCTCTCTGCCCCCCCCCGCTCACGCTGTCTCTCTCTCTCTCTCTCTCTCTCTCTCTCTCTCTCTCTCTCTCTCTCAAAAATAAATAACTAAAAAAGAAAAAAAAGTAAAGATACCCAAAAAATGTAGCATTCTGAGCCAGTCCACATGAAGCAGCCCTCAAGCATCACCACTGTTGCAAAGGAGGTGGCTGCCGTACGTGATGGCGGTGTGGTTGCGGAGCGAGGCGCCCGGCCAGCAGCGTCAGGACGCGGTGCTCATCCGTTTGGCACAGCGTCCCCATTTCTTGCAGAAGGGAGTGCGGGCAGCAGCTCTGCGCACAATCTGAGATTTTATCAATGACACTGTGACTGTATTTTCTCTTCGAGAAGCTTCTACACAGGTGGACCCAGAGCAATCAATGCCCCAGGAGACAAATGCACGTATCAGGACCTTGGTATCATCCCAGAAAAGTCCATTTGTTTAAGGGGAAGAAAAAGGCATGGCATTTTACACATTAAAATTGATTATTTCATCAATAGGTTAATAGAAAACCAGACTGCGAGCTCACTTCCTGCCTCTACATCCATGCGGTAATGGGAGATCAGAGCATGAAAAATGCAAGGCATAAAGCAGGCGAGGGAAGAGGTTTGCACTAGAACATCCCTCCCCTCCAGAGGGGTGCCCAGCCCAGACTCTGCCTATTTATATGTAAATGTTTGGGAAAGTGGGAAGTTTTGATGCTGAGGAGTGTAGCCCCTTTTGTGGCCACTGCTTTCTGGAACTTGTAAAACGGGGGCCAAGACACCAGAGCACCGTCTATTGAAATAATTAAACACACAATTAATTCTGCAAAAGCATCCACTGTACCCAAGGGAGCGGATAAATATTCATTGACCGTTTCTCAAGTAAACACTTGAAAACTGTGACTAGTTTGGTTTCCTTTGTCTCGAGTGCCTGGCGTTCATACCGGTGGGGGCCGGCTGTGACCTTCCCTGGGACTGACGCCCTGTGGGTAGTTGGTACCTCGAGGCTGTCGAAGTTAGGGGAGCTTCTCCCCCGTGCAAGACTAAATTCAGACCCATATACAGTAGAAGGGCCTGTGTCACCAACCTTAAAGGCTCATGAGTTTAGAGATTACATTTCCTACTGAATTATTGGTTGGTGTTCAAGCTACAAAGTAAGGCTCAGGCTATAGCGTACTTTCTTCTGGTTTTTTTTTTTTTTAATGTTTTATTTATTTCTGAGAGAGAGACAGCACGAGCAGGGGAGGGTCAGAGAGAGAGGGAGACACAGAATCCGAAACAGGCTCCAGGCTCTGAACTAGCTGTCAGCACAGAGCCCGACGCGGGGCTCGAACCCACGAACCGTGAGATCATGACCCGAGCTGAAGTCGGACACTTACCCGACTGAGCCACCCAGGCGCCCCTCTTCTGGTTTTTAAATCGGGGGACCACTAAATTACAGCTACTTTCTGCTTTTCTCATGAACATAAAATTTGCATCCCAGATACACAGTATGATTGAGGGTTACTGCGCTCGCTTCCTCAAATGTCCTGATTTCTCATACATAGTTTCTGTTGTCTCTCTAAATCCCATGGGCACAGAAGTGCTTGGGATTCACCTCAGCAGTGAAACTCCTCGTGAGGCCTCGGTCATCACAGGGTCCCCTTTTATGACCACCAGGGCTTGGCGTGGCCAGAACTTGGCCCGTGCTCTTTGAGACCAAGTGTTTGGTCTTTAACGCCACAGCAGGGGCCAGCCTGTCCTAAGTCAGGAACGTGCTGGGGTGACGCCTGGCCAGCGTGTTCCCTGTCTCTGCATCAGTGTGTGAACCAGAGGGTCAGCCTGGCTTCCGGCCGTGAGCTTCAGACACACCTATGGAAATGCAAACCCCTGCCTTCCCCAGGTGAGCACTGCTTCTCTACCAACATAAACCAGCCAGCCACGGAGAGCCTGAGGGCAGCTTTGACCACTCTCTCTTCCTGGCTGTAGAGGTTGAGAGAGAGAGAGATGGTCCAGTGTGCCCCTTCTTCAAACCCTGGGTGACTGTAGCCGCCACGGACACACTGGCATGCGTGGCTGTGGGGGGGCCGTCCTGCCCTGGGGTGTGTGGCTGCGTCTTCCGCCAAGAGACTTGCCCCACAGGAAGCTCCCTACGTGACCTTCACGTTGACGAAACATCTCTGAAGGCCCGCCTGGAGCCGGGCTCTTCGCCACAGCTGCCTCGGCCCTGAGTGTGCGGTTGGGGGGGGGACAGGTGAGGCGAGAACGTGTCCCTGGAGAAGAGTGTCCGAGGAGGACCGGGACCCCTCCCACCCCACACGATGTCAGGCCCCTGCCGCATCTCACTCCCAACCCATGGTTCTTCCGTGGCTAACTGGCAATTTGCCTTTTTTTTTTCTTGGATGCTCTTTCTTTGCTGAGTTGAGACTTGAGGCATGTGCTCGGGGTCCCTCAGAGCTCCGTCCAGAGGCCCCAGCAGCCCCCACAGGAAGCGGAAGGGACTCCTCCCTTTGACGACAGCAGGAGGGCAGCCAGGTTCTGCTGGTGGGGCTGCTGTCCCGACAAGCATCTGCCTGCTCCGGCTGTTCAGGACCTGCTTCTGCCGCGTCCCCGTGAACCGCTAATCACCGGGGTCCCTCTTGATTTGACACGGTCCCAACGCTCTGCCAAATCAAAGGGCTTATGGCTGCTGGCATCCTAGCGCCTTCAAAAGATGCCACCCGTCGCCAAGAAGGCCAGCCTGGCACTGGCTGGAGGAGCCACGTGTCCGACCCAGCAGGGCGGAAACGATACAGGGGCCTCCTTGCCCGGGCATTTGATTCCGTGCCAACCTAATGACGCCGGCTGGCACGCCTCCGCCCCTCCTGAACACCCCGTGCCCGTGGGGGGGGGTGTGGGGCGAGGGAGGCACACTCCCCTCCCCCCTCCCCCCACCCCCTGTGCACACCTGCCTCCCGGGAACCGCTGGCTCGGAGATGACGTCACCAGCTGCTTTGACATTTCTCCCCTTTTCATTTGTTTTATTTTCCTTTTTGTTTTCTCTCTTCCCCCCACCCCGCCCCCCTCTCTGCTCTCGGGATGCAGCCAAGCGCAAGGCATGGAAACTAAACCGTGTTGGTAGCCTGCGAAATATATACAGCAGCAGCGGCACCAACACCGAAGGTAACGCCCGCGCCCCCCGCCCGCGCCCGCGCGGCGCCGCATGTCCCTCATCGTGTCTGCAGAGTCATCCGCCGTCTCCATCTCCCGTCCCTGTGCTTGATCTTGCCATTCATGTTACTTTCAGCTTACTTAAATTTTGACCTTTCGCTTCAGTCCTAGAGTCGTGATGTTTAAATTACTTCAGAAACCTATTTTCTCCTCTTTTTTTTTTCTCCCCCTTCCCTTTATACATGCGGGCACTCAATGTAATATTTCCCAAGTTATTACAGTTTTTAAAAGTGTTAGTATCAGGTGTAATGATCTGTAGCCAAATACAATAGTGTGCCGTGACATTTAAGTAACAGTCTTAATTTGTTTTGTGGACGCATGCTCCATAATGCCGTGTGCAGCTCTAATCCAGAAGCAGCCAGGCCCGGGTCATTTGCATGGGGCTGCTATTGCTTGTAAATTCAGTATATTGTTGTGTTTCTAAAGGTCGTCTGGTGCCAAAGTTCACAAATTGACTTGCGTTGCTTTTTCCACTGGAGACAGCCGCCCCTGCTTTTGTATAATAGCAGATTGAATTTTTCCCACCTTCATTGGAAACAACACAATTATAAATTGCCTCCTTTTTTTTTTATGATTACAAATGTCAAGGGTCAGAATTATTTTGATGCCAGGCAGAAGGGAAACTAGCATCAGCCCAAGTGCATTTGTAAGGGAGGCTGGTGTACAATGAGCACGATGCAAAATAGGTCACAATCCAGCGATCTTGGTATAATAGGGGGACATTTTTTTTCACTTAAGTGCAAGCCAAATGGGTCAAGTAATCGCAAGCTCGTGCCCTAACACTAATTGACTTATTTGGGGATGATTATAACTGTAATATTTTTCTTAATGTCACTGTTTTCTGGGCTGTTGATTTTAGCGATTGCCAAGCAGTGGCATTAAATCTCTTGTAAATTTTAAATTGCACGCTATTTCTGTAAACAAGTCCCTCTCTTCACATCCCCATCATTAACCTTTGCTGATTTATATCACCACCCTCTTTCCCTTCCTTCCACAATTACTCCTGTCTTGCGGCTTAAAGGCCTCTTCTCAGCCAGGAAAAAAAAAAAAAAGAATCTAGAAAACAAAACTACATTTTCACGATGGCTTGTTAAAGGCCTATTTTTTAATCATAATTTTTTTTTTCATTCCTCAGGGGAAAATTGTCATCTGTGAAGATACCAATGGAGCTTGACCCCCTTGGTATCTTCTTTCAAAGCATTCATTCCAGAGACACAAAATGAGAGAGAAAAGTAATAGAATTTTAGGAATCCTCACACACGGTATCATTTTTTTGTTGTGTTTTAAAGGGTGTTCAGTGTACTCAGTCCCTACTCTTGAGTGTTAGTTTTTCAGCGTAGGCTGCATATCATTTCTTTCCCCTGTGTCCTTTTCAAATATGTTTTCCTTCTGTGTGTGTACACATTTGTCACAACACATTTGTTTATTGACTTCCAGCCTTAAGAAAAGAAAAGTGGTGTCTGGTTTTACGTGTGGTTGTATACAAAGTTGGGGGACAGTAAGGAGGCAGACAGACAGTCCCCCTGGGACTTGCTGACGGGCCTTCCTGGAGACTGGCTGATGGGTGTGACAGGTGTCACGATGTGCAGAAGGGGGAACTTCTCACCTTGACCAACCAGGTAATCTGCAGTGTCTGCCGCGCCCGGCTGGGCACGGACAGTGACGTGCCCGCTGCGCCCCGAAATCTGTAAATACCGGATGAGGCTGCTCTCGGGGCCCTGCAGTCGATTGCCGACAGGTACTAACGGCAGTCCTGGGGGGTCTCGAACTAAATGATGACCCCCGAGCCAAACCTCCCTCCCGTCTTCTCTCGTTTCTGTTCAGTGTTGAGTTACGTCTGTGAATATTCAATTAAGTGACACGGTCATTCTTTGTTGACTTCGGGTCTCAGATTCATTGTGTCTGCAGCCTCATCTCATACCACTTTGAACCGTACGTTACCGAATTCGTGTAGTTATATACGGAATTATCAGAACACCTTTCTGATATCTAGTGTTTTGCTGTGTGACATCATCACAGTTTTTTTGTCTATAATATGATCTCTTAATGAATATCACATCCTGAGCATTCCGCATTGTGTGGTCACCTGAGGCCTCGAGCGTCTGTCCCGCTAACTGTCCATCCCGCTAAATGTCCCACGTGGAGTATGTTTGGAGGTAGCCCGCTGTGTGATGGACACAGAGGTGCCCCCAGACGCCCGAAGTACAGTTAGCTCTCTAGTTTCCTAGGGAGACCGTTAGAACCCGAGTTTCGGGAGTTTAGGGGAGGGCATGCGCTGTGAGCCAGGCGTCATCCCGGGAGCTCGTCAACTCCTGTGAGTGGCCCTCCGTGCGACCCAGGGCAGGGGCGCCCGCACCCGCCTTTCCAGATCCAGAGTGTGCAGCTCAGGTGTTCCAAGCCTGCCTGGAGGCTCAGGCTGGCGAGAGACGGGCAGGACCGGGACTTGAACCCTGTGATCTCACTCCAAAGCCCTTTCCTTCTCTTTTCCGACCCCTGGCCTGCATGATCTCAGCTCCTCACACGCCCCCCTGCTGGTAGGCTCGTGTCGGAGACGGGAAGTGGGAGTTCTGGAGACCAAGCGCACGCCCAGATAGCTCAGCTCCAGGACCCGGACCCCCCGGAGCGGGGCGGCGCCTACATGTCAGGAGTGGGCCGGCACAGATCACACACAACTCGGACAGGAGTATGCTCTCTGTCCGTCAGGGTTAATTATCTCCGAGCCTGAGACGGAAACTCCATCTCTATGTATAGATCATATTGGACTACTTTTTATCTCTCTGTTACTTTATAAAAATGCAACTCTTTGCCAGGGTTGGTGAGATTTCAGTTCTTTTTCAACAAGAATGAAGTCCAGTGTTGCCACCTCAGAGGTCTGTGAAAGTGGGATGACGTTGATGATTGGATTCTCCGTTCGTCGCTGCCTCCGCGCCCAGGAGGCGAACACCTCCACACCAGGCGGCTGAGGGCAGACGTGGGAGCGTTCGCGTCCGTGGTCCGCGTCTTTCTGAGGAGGAACAGAACCGGAAAGAAGGTGGACGCTGTGTCCAGAAGACGTGGAAGGAAGGCCTGTCGGATTGTGAGCCATCCACCCCGCCCCCGAGCAGGGACCTCACGGAATCCACCCGCTGTCTTCAGGCCTCCACTTCCCCGCACACCTGGAGACAGGTGGGACCCTCTTCCCCTGTGAGATGACCGAGGGAACAGAGGGACTCTTTGGGACATGCGATAAAGCATAAACAGGCAAAGGAGAGATGCGTTGGGGAGCAAGGGGCATTTCTTGGGGTGCGAGGCCCACCCACATTTTGTGAGCTGAGCAAGCCACTTGACGCTACAGACGATGTTCACACCCAAGTCCCAGCCAGGTTCAGTGTTAGCCTGACGTCCGACTCTACCTTGTCTTCGGTGCATTTCCATGGGCCCCGCGCTGGCCCCAGGGTCAGGCCTGCAAACCCTGTTTGGACAGCCTCCCTGCGCCACAGTGAGCCACATGGAGGGACCCCCGAGGTGCCAGGCACTGTGATCGCAGACGCCCCACATGGAGAAGCCCAGCCTTTGGAGAATGGCACAGCTGACCGCGTCGCACCTACGTCAGGGCCACCCGCCTGCCCCGGATGGCCGGGACGGTCCCCGTTCACACGAGCAGACCTCATACCACTCGGTGCCCCTAGTCCCGGTGCTGAGGAGAGGACAGGCATGTGTTTGCGCGCTCACACCTACAGGTGTGACCAGCTTGCCAGGGTCTCAGGTCCCTGCCTGGTGTGGGTCCGGGGCAAGTGGACAGGGGAGGGGCTTACAGGCAGGCCAGGGATGTTGGGCAAAAAGCCTGGCACGGAGTGAGGGAAGGTAAGTTCCAGAGGAAGCCCCAGGTGCCCTGGGGGTTGATGGAGAGCAACACTCTGCCCAGTGGAGGGGTTCAGAGAAGCGTCACCATCTACGGGATTCAGCAGGAGCCACCACTGACCACAGCTCTGAGCAGTTTCCCAGCATCACTCCCTGTGACTCCCAGCAACCCCTGAGGGAGGTCCTATCCTCCCCATTTTACAAAAGGAGAAACTGAGGCATGGGGAGGGGTCCCAGGTGCCCCTGGAAAGCACCTTGGCAGGTGCAGACGGGGCTGGGCTCTGGGGTTGGAGCCAAACCCTGGACGTGGCTTTGGTAACCAGCACGGAGCACACATAGACTGAAGCAGAGAGGTGTAGACGCCCTGCTGGGGCTGTGACACTCAGCGGACAGCCGTCACCGCAGCGAGGGAAACGGGGCTGCTCTGCCTTCACGGGTGTGACCAGTTCAGTCCTTCCGTGGTGTCTGGGCCCAGCCCTCCCCCCTAGGGCCCCACCGCCTGAGGCTGCCGTCCACACTCAGGGCTCTTCGCTGTAAGTCAGTCCAGATACTTCTGGTCACACTTTGATGCTTGATCAGAAATTTTGCAAACCTCGTGTCCGTGAGCAGCAGTGCAGACAGTGCTTGTGAGCCCAGACTCTCGAACCAGAAGGTCTGCGTCCAGATCTGGAGTCCCCAGTGCTCCTCGGTCCCCCCTGTCTGCACACCGCGGGGAGGATGGTCCCTATGCAAATAGCGGCGAGGAGTCAGTGCATTAACACATCCAGGGGCCGGCGACACCGTGTCCACACGCAGCCCTGCCACTCTGTGTCTCACGTCCGGAGTACCTCAAATTCTCTCATTCACAGAAAGCTCAGGGCTTGAGAAAACGTTCACACGGCGAGGAGCAGAGATTCAACAAGAGGTATCGCCCTGAAAGCATAAGGAGGGATTTAAAATGCAGCCTCTTTTTTCCAGACTTCCAAAGCTACCCCTTCCCAGTTCCATCCACTGACATCGTCAAAGGAACCATCAGACGTTAGAAATTTGACGTTGGCCAGTCCCATTTCTGCGCCTTCCCGGCCATGTGGCTTCAGATGACACGCTGGACCTCTCCTGCCCCCGCCTGGTTTTCTTTCTCCGAAATGAAGACCATAAAGCCTGCCTCGAAGGGTAATCCAAGAAAAAATTCACGGACACCCACAAAACCCTTCCCACAGAGCTCGGGCCCCCGGTCAGGGTGAAATTGTTAGAAAGACTTATTTCATAGAAAAATAACTCCAGGAACAGTCCGTGAAGAGGATCCACGGGACCATGTTTTTAGGCCTGTTGAACATACTAGAGAGGGCAGAGCCGGCCGGAGCAGGCACCGCTCACTGATGAATGACGCAGGTTAACAACTCACCCAGATACATTAAGATTTGAGAAACCCTTCTGTGGGAAATAACTCCGGAATTCACTTTTTGGGGAGAGAAGCAAGGTTGCTTGTTTTTCCAGCCCTCAACTTTTTTTTTTAATGTTTTTATTTATTTTTGAGAGCTTGCAAGCGGGGGAGGGGCAGCGAAAGGGGAACAGAAGGCCGAAGCAGGCTCCGGGCTGACAGCAGCGAGCCCGACGTGGGGCTCGAGCTCACCAGCCGTGAGATCATGACCTGAGCTAAAGTCGGACGCTCAACCGACTGGGCCACCCAGGCGCCCCTCTATCCCTCGACTTTTAAAAGAATGACAATACTGTCGACCACCTCTGCGGTGAGCAGTAGCTTGGGGCGGGGGGGGGTCCCATGGGCAGTGCACGACCCACCCAGCATGGCAGAGCCCACACGTTCCTTCCACCAGGAGATCGGGGACCCTGGAAAGTGATGGATAGAAGTTAAAGTGAGTCACAAATGGTAACTGTGCAGAGCACTCCTTAGGAACCAGATAAATTACACCAGATACCTCTGGTTTTTCTTTCTCTTTCTAAACTTTCTAAGAGCTTGGACCCCAGGCTTTGCTGTAGTGCCTGGACCGTGAGCAGCCACCAGGAAGATGTTAACACATCCATCTTCTCTGTCCTGAAATGTTGTCAGTTTGGGATCGGACCGTTTATTTTTTCAGGAGCTTTGCTTTAGAGACTGTCCTTAATTTAAGAAATGTCTGCCGCCCTACGGTTCTGGAAGCCAGAGCTAATAAAATAGAGTTTCGTGGTGCCCAGCTCTCACACGCCCTCCCAGCTCTCTATAATGTGTTTGGGAAATAAAAACCTCTTTTGTGTTTCACGAGAATCTTCCTGTGACAACAGCGGTAAACATCCCTAACTTTGTGACCTCCCTCTGGGGGCTCACTTCTTCACAGAATTAATTCCGCTCTTGTCCTAAATTAAGCCACAGTACAGCACCTCTGTGGGACTCTGGGCTAAACAAAGATATTTACCAAATTCAGAGCTTGCAAAAATATTTACCTGAGAACCATGAACCACATGACCAGAAGTCATGATTTTTTTTTCCCCCTTTGTGCTTAAAATTAACTTCTCAAGCAGGGGAAGGGAGTGTTTTCATATGTATTATCGCATTGCTGTCGGTCTCAGTTCTGCACAGCCCTGGACGATAGTCTTTAGGCTTTCTTTCACATTTATTTTGTCCTACGACAACGGGACAAATACTGAAAATAAATAAAAACTGACGTCTTCTATTATGATGGATTTGGGCTTAAACCTTAAACGTGTGGTTTTCATAATCGAGTAAAATATCCAAACCACATGCCTATTTAATATATAATCTGGAAGCAGAAATATTGAAGTATTTTACAAAATGTATGGCTCAAAAGTTAGCATAAAAGCCTGGGGCTGTGTACCCCGTAACCTTGCATGATCTCGTAGTGCGGAGATGGTGGTAGACCCAGAGAGGGGTCAGAATGTCAAATGCGTTCCCTCTCCATTTGCAGTTTTGACAAGTTGATAATGGCGACGTGGAGAATTGTGGTAGGAAGGATTCTGAGGCTGTGTCGGGGGTTGGGAAGTTGTGGATGCTCACCTGGCCAACAGAAGGGAGGGACAGCACGCCTTCGTCATCCAAGCCCAGCCTAGTGTCTTCCTCCCAGTTGATGGTGAGATGGGGGTGGGGGGTGAGGGGGGCGATGCTGAGGTGGGGAGGCGGGGCAGACAGCTGGCGGCTTCCAGTCTATAGGGGAGCAGAGCAGAAAGAGCAGTAGAGGAAAATGCATTCCCAGAGAGGACCCCAAAATCAGCAGGACATGAAGAAAAGACTGCATGGAGTTTGGGGCAGAAACTGGGGGAGATCCATTGCTGTCCTTGCTTGATAATGAGGAAAAATGACTTGGCCAGACGTTTAGGTTGCTATGAACACAGCAGTTGGGGTGCTATATGGCATACCCCAAAACAAAGTCCTAAGTCTCCAGCAACGGAAGCCTGAAGTGAAGACAACTGTTTCTCTACAAGTCTTGGCCATTTTGTCATCATAATCACTTTTAAATGGTGACCGCGGGAAGCCCCTGGGCTTGGTGGACCCTGGATTCCTAGCGGCCACCTCTGTGCTGGACGCCTCCCGTCCGCAGAGTTCAGACGACACGGTCTCCTCCTGCTTGTCATCTGCGACATCAGAAAGGACGCGTGGCCTCAGGGATCCCGCCCATCATCAGGGGTCTGGGTCCAGGTTTGTCGGCGCCCCAGAGAATGGACTCCGAGTCCCCTTCCGGCCAGTGAAGACCGCTCCAGGCACCTGAGCCCTTCTAAATTCAGAAGAGGAACAGCTGCGCCCAGCATGGTCATTCGCGTCACACCTGCATCTCAGAGATGTTTTTGAGCCCTTGCACATCCATCGGCACAAGGGTCCAGGGTGCCTTGGCCTCTGCGCTTACAGCAGTGCGGCTGCTTGTGTTTCGTGGAACCTCCCCTGCGGGCCGAGGCGCGCGTGCCTCCCACTCTCCTCCCCTCTCACCCACTCGCCCAAAATGCACCCCCGTCAGCCATCTCCTGTTGCAAACAGCTTCCAAATGTACAACAGTTGAAGCTGCTTTGAGTCCTTTTAACCCTTTGTCTGCTCAGGCTCCGCAAAAATAATTGATGACTGATTGGCCCATTAACCTTTAAAAAAAAAAAAAAGTTTGACAGCCCAGACTTGTATAATGAGGAGGGATTCCTTGTGAAATCAGTCTGATGGCTGAGTTGCTTGCCCCTGAGGAGGCAAAATTAGCCCCACGGGGCCTCGTCTGCATAGAAACTGGACGCAATTAGTGTAATATCCGGTGTTATTAATGTCGTTTGGAATAATTGGGCAGGTTGATTTCGACAGGTTCATGGCGCTAAAATACTATTATAGTGGACCTTTCCGCAGCTAACTGTTAAACACGGAAAACTGTTCAAATCCCTGCGAGCCCAATCACAAAACTTTATTCAGCAGCTCAGCCCTGGAATGTCACGCCGTGAGGCAACACAGCTCTTCATCAAAGGCTTCGGGGTGCGGCGCGCTCTGATCTGTCATTGTCCAGGGGCCGGGGACTGAATTCTGCTGATGACGTTTTACATCTGAGACTAAGGAGCGCACTCGTAACATCTGTGTCATTGGGAATCCTCGCAACCCCATGCTCTATTTTTACAGGATGAATTAAATATGAGCCGCAATAATTGTCACAAAGAGGCAGTTTGTATTAGCAAAATGAAGCCACTTGAATGGAAAAATAGCAACCGTACCTTCCGACGGCCCAAGCGCCCGCTCTTCACATTTTAAATGAGGATGGGAGGGAAGAATAATGTTCAGTCTGTCTTTCTGACTGATTGACCTCACGCTGCCAATTATTGTGTTTATCATTTTTTATCTAGTTGCATAAAACTAAAATATCACAGTTGTCACTTGGTGATGTGATGGAACCCTTCTGGTCCAGTGGTGACTTGAATACGCTGGTATCTTCCGGTAGAAATCCTTTCCTGAACATGAAGAGGAACATATTGGTGGTTTGTCCCTACAGAAGAAGGGAGAATATGGGAGCCCAGAAATCGGCTGTTTACTTAGTTGGCATAAATAGTCACTTGGCTTGAGCAAGGATCAAGTCTAGAGGTTGACCTGGCATTGACCCAGTGGGGTGGCCAGTAAGCAGGTGGATGCCCCCCACCAGAGCGAGGCCTTTTCTCCCCTGCAGTAGTCAGAGCTGGCTTTGGGAATGACAGAAATCCAATTTAAAGGGGTTTAGGCCAGAAAAGGGAGGTGGGCTGCTCATGGGAGCTCGGGCTGCCTCCGGGAGCCCTGCACCCAGGAACCTGGAGGGGGCTGGGCACTTCCCGTCCTTCTCACCTCCCGCAGGTAGGGGCTTCTGTCACAGAGGTCTTTCTCGGCATGGAGGGGGCAGAGGCCCCTGTACCTGTGGGGTGCATCTTCCCAAGTCCCAGGCTAGAGAGGACAGACCTCTATGGCCCCAACCCAGCTACGGAAACGTGGCACGCATGTCCCCTACTAGGATAGAGCAGCCACGGGCATCATGTGCTCGGATTGTCCTGGCATAGATGGGACTGTCCCTCCTCCCGGTGCTGACCAGTCACCAAAGATGGCAGCTGGATAGTCCCTGGCTTATGATGGTCCCATCCAGGGCATCATGTCACAAGAGCCATGACAGCAACTGGGCAGATGAGGTGCCTTCTGCTGGCCAGTCATCCCATCCCTCGACGTTCTCCAGACGGGACCAGGTTCAAAGAACTGGCACTGGTGACAAGCTGGGTGGAGATTTCTGGGAAACTCCTTTCAAAAGACTCAGTGCCTTGGGGTGCTTGGGGGGCTTAGTCACTTCAGCTTCCAACCCTTAATTTCAGCTCAGGTCATGATCTCACGGTTCATGGGATCGAGGCCCCCTTGCAGTTCTGTACTGAGCATGGAGCCTACTTGAGATTCTGTGTCTCCCTCTCTCTCTTCCCCTTAGGCTTCCTTGCTTCCTCTCTGTCTTTCTCTCAAAAATAAATAAACATTAAAAAACAAATATTGGTTATTAACAAACAAAGAAAGAGCACTGCTGGCTACTTTAAAGAGAGAAGAAGAATTAAATGTAGTGAGATAATGCCATTAAGTTCTCAGCATTTTTCCTGACACAGAATTAGAACACAACAGGATTGTTTTTTATATTTATTAGTCCATGCAGTAGATTCATTACAAAGAAACAAAGTATCCCTTCATAGAAATTACCCGTAACATGATTGAAAATGCAGTTGCTCTATAGGGGCGCCTGGGTGGCTCAGTCGGTTGAGCATCCTACTTAAGCTGAGGTCATGATCTCACGGTTCGTGGGTTTGAGCCCTGCGTCGGGCTCTGTGCCGACAGCTCAGAGCCTGGACCCTGTTTCAGATTCTGTGTCTCCCTCTCTCTCTGTCCCTCCCCCACTCACACTCTGTCTCTCTCTGTCTCTCAAAAATGAATCAATGTTAAGATTTTTTTTATGAAAAATGCCATTGCTCTCTAATCCTTGTTCTTTTTTTTTTTTTTTTAAATTTTGGGAGGCAGAGAAAAGTCCTACAATAGATATAATTCAGTTCTGAAATTCTAACTGTATCCGTGTGTGTTAACATATTGCTCTCCCTGACACACACACACACACACACACACACACACACCCGGGCAGAGGCGAGATGCCATAAGCGTGAGCGGGGCTCCTGCGGCAGGTGATGGGTGCGCAGCGCAAGCAGACCGCGTGCCCAGGTTTCCATCCCTCGTTCAGGGAGCGAGGCCTCCCAGCCGCCCAGCTTCTGGTAAAGGCACCTTCGCCAGGGCCCAGAACCCACACGAAGGCTCAGAGTGGCTCCCTCTTTCCTGAGACAGCGTGGGGCTCCCCCTCCCTCGTCTACAGCGAGCCGGACCCCTCTCCTCGGTGCAGCCCACCTGGCCGAGGCTGGCCCAGCATCAGAGGCACCGTGAGCCCATCACTCGGGAGCCTTGCCGAAGCCCCCGCACGGGCGAGACTGGGACGCGGGGTATCTTCCGCCACCTCTAGGGCCCACGGTTCAGCTAAAACAAACAGTCACTGTGGAATTGTCTGTCAGTGTCGGACTGTACCTCGAGCCACTTGGACTGAACAACCTCGAGCATGAGTCCTGAGGTCCACACCTGCCTCGCGGCTGAGGGGGCCTCTGTGCACTTCCACAAACCTTAAACACGGCACCCACGCACACACTCACTGTGGCCCCACGCGACGTCCTCATTCACGGCTTCGTTATTTCTATAATTGGGGGCCTTTCGAGGTTGACAGGCCTTCCCCTCTCAAAAGCACAGCCTCAGATGAATTGGGGTTTTGAGTGTGGGTACCATTGGTTCGTAACCAGGTCGTGAGAGCTACTCGTGTTCTCCCTGCCCCTCGGCCCCACCTTGCCAGGCCTGCACGTGTCCTCAAGAGCGCGTGTTCGCCAGGCTTGGATCACGGGGTGTCTTGCGTTGCATCTGTTTATTTGCTCTTTGCTCTATTGAGCCTTATTGGTGTTTCGTGATCAGCAGCCCCCCGCCCCACCCCGGGTCTCAGCATCCAGGAGGCCAGGCGTGGAACCCGCCCTGGCCACTCGCCCACTCTGGTTGAGCCATCACCTCAGATCTCAGGGCGGAGTCTGCTCCTTACCGCCTGTGTAACGAGTGCAAGTTCTGGGCGATCCTTTACATTGCTGCTTTTGGGGAGTTATTTGGCTTGCCTGCTGTTCTTTGTCATTCTCCTTCCACACCTCACAGATGGGAAGAAATATACGTATAAACAGTTATATTCAAATATGATCTCTATTTTAGGATACAGACATGCCACTAGCATTTCTGTATTGGTCTTATATCTTGTCCATTTACTGTTGTTCACATGTCTCAGAATTTGTCAGTTATTTGTGGTTTCCTACATAAACAGTCCTGTAATCCGTGAATTTAGATCCTTCCAGTCTTTAGATCTTCTGTTTCTCTATCTTACCGCATTGCCCAGCAGGGTTGAACAAAGGCTGTTAAGGTGAACTTCTTTGCCTTGAGCGCCCTTTAATTTTTTATTTTAACGTTTATTTATTTTTGAAGGATAGAGAAACAGCATGAGCAGGGGAGAGGCAGAGAGAGGGAGACACAGAATCCAAAGCAGACTTCAGGATCTGAGCTGTCAGCACAGAGCCCAATACAGGGCTTAAACGCACGAACTGCAAGATCATGACCTCAGCCCAAGTCGCATGCCCAACCGACTGAGCCACCCATGCGCCCCACCTTGGGCACCCTTTAACTGATGCAAAATGACTGCTTCCAACATTCCATCGTTAAGAGTAATGATATTGAGGGGCGCCTGGGTGGCTTAGTCGGTTAAGCGTCCGACTTTCGCTTAGGTCATGATCTCGCAGTTTGTGGGTTCAAGCCCCGCGTCGGGCTCTGTGCTGACTGCCAGCTCAGAGCCTGGAGCCTGCTTCAGTCTGTGACTCCCTCTCTCTCTGACCCTCACGCTGTCTCTCTCTCTCTCTCCTGGAAATAAAAAAAGAAAAAGAGTAATGATATTGAGGGGTCCATATAGGTAGTCTGTCCAACATCAGGACACATTGTTCCTCGTTTGATAAAAGGTTTCGGTCATAGGCATTTTTCTTATTTAAATGTTTCCCCCTTCTGATTCGGAAGGTGCACGTTCTGCTGCTTTACTGGTCAAGGTCGACCCTGATATTCCATCACGTGAGCCTAATTTGCCCAAATCCAAAGTCCATTCTTGGCCTCCCTACGGAAGAGTCCGCCGCCATGGGACATGTTGCCTCCTGAGTCCTCACCCCACCTGCACATCTCTGGTTCTTTCATTTTCCCCAAATGAGACGTTATTGTCAGAAATAGTATTTGACATAATTTTTGCTTAGGTATATCTATACATCTGTCTACTCATCTGTACACCAGTCCCTCCCTAGCTCTGATCTTCTTTCTAGAATCTTCTGAGGCTTAACTCTTAGTAGTTCCTTTAGCAAGTATCTGTCGGTAATAGGTTCTTTCTCTTGTTATTTTTCTTTTTTTTTTTTTTAATGTTTTGTTTATTGTGAGAGAGTGCACACATACATGCATAGGGGAGTAGCAGAGAGAGAGAGAGGGATAGAGAGAATCTGAAGCAGGCTCCACGCTGTCAGCACGGAGCCCAGTGCAGGGCTCAATCCCACAACTGTGAGATCATGACCTAAGCCAATACCAAGAGTTGGACACTCAATTGACTGAGCCACCGAGGAGCTCCTGGTTGTGGTTGTTGTTGTTGTTGTTGTTTTCCCCTGCATAAAATATATTGCGTTCTTTTTCTTCATGGAAGGTTTCCCTGAGTCCCAAGTCTAGACTGACATTATTTTCTCCCAGGACTCCGAGGGTCTTATTCCTCAGTCTTGCAGCTTTGATTATCACTCTTGAGAACTCCATCATCCATATGGCTGCCTTTTTTTTCAAGAGCAATCTACCCTTTCTTGCTTTGTGTGCTTAAGGGCCCCTTTTTGTCTTTGGTTTTCCACAGTTTCGTAAGTTTTTGGAGTGGTTTTTGCTGCTGTGATCCTTCTGGGTGGATGTGGTTCCCGTGTCTAGAGCTCTGATCCTTCCGCAGCCCCGTGAGGCTCCCGCCCTTGGCCGGGCAGTCAGATGTGTGTGTCCCACCCTCCCCACACCCCGTGTTTCTGATCCACAGGGTCCTCACTCCTTTGTCTCCTGTCTCAGCCAGTCTCTCCAGGTCTGTCTCCTGTCTCTGCACTTACCACCACCCCCACCGACTCCTCCTTCACCCCATCCCTGATGGGCTTGTTTTCTTAACCATCATAATTTGAATTTCCAATCGATCTACTTTTTTTTTTTTAATGATCTGCCCGATCAGTTCTCATGGTCTCCTTTTTTTGAAAATTTGGGATCCCATGTTTTCATTTCTTTAAACATTTTATGCATAATTAGTTTAAATTCTGTATCTCAAGTCCTTTGGATCTAAATCTGCTCTCCTGTTAAGTGTGTGTTCAGTGTCTTTGGTTTTGAGGCCACGTGTGGGTGATCTCCGTGGAATATGCTTTCCTTTCAAGGTGATTCCAGGAGCCAAGGAGGTTCTGCCAACCTGGAGTCCGTATCCCCTTCCTTTCCGGATTGCTGGGGGGGTGGGGGGAGGAGGCGGGTAGCGTTCACCTGCAGGCATTTAAACCTCAGGGATCACAGTTGTGGTTTCTTAACTCATGGGTATGATTTGGGGAGGAGGAGAGAGGGTAGGCTATGGGCTTGGAGATGATGCCTTCCTGCAGTTCTGTGGACGCCCTGCACACGTGTTGTGTCTACTGCGTGGTCAGAAGAGGCAGGGTCACACCATGCACGCCCTGGAAGCCACGCCCAGGCCACTGCAGAAGGGCTCCTCATGCTGGTGCGAGGAGAGCAGCACGCATGTGTTACATAAACTCTGGGGGACTGTTCAGGCTGAGCCAGAGCCCGTGAAATGGTCTGGCGAAGGCCGAAAGGAGGAGATGGAGAGAGTGGTACAGAGCGAGGTCCATAAGCAACATTGGGCTAATTAGATAGCCATCAGAAGAGAATGGAATCTGAGTGATTTTTTAGAAATAGCATTGTAGCCATTAACAGAAATCATGAAAACCAAAGAGGATTTCGAGACAATAGCAGAACTATCTGATACATATTAATTTGATGCGAGGCCATATTATCTAAAGAATATCTGTAGGCTTTAAGTCCCAGAGTGATTTGATTTGGGGGCCAGAGATACAGATCTGAGAATTGCCCACCAACCTTGGAAGTGACTGTGTAAGCTTTGGAAGGAAAGGAGCCCTCAGAAGTGGTGAAGCACAGCCATGAAAAAAAACCCTCAGGGTATATGTTCACACCTGGCCGCACGAAGAAGGGCCAGGGAAGGCAGGAAGAAGCCGTGACTTAAAAGCTAGAGGGGGGAGGACCTGGGTGGCTCAGTCAGTTAAGCATTCGACTTTGGCTCAGGTCATGATCTCACGGTTCGTGGGTTCAAGCCCCGCATTGGGCTCTGTGCTGACAGCTCAGAGCCTGGAGCCTGTTTCGAATTTTGTGTCTCCCTCTCTCTCTGACCCTCCCTTGCTCATGCTGTCTGTCTGTCTCTCTCTCTCTCCCTCCCTCTCTCTCTCTCTCTCTCTCTCAGAAATAAATAAAACATTAAAAAAAAAAATTTAAAGCTAGAGGGGCGCCTGGGTGGCTCAGTCAGTTGAGCCTCCGACTTCAGCTCAGGTCATGATCTCATAGTTTGTGAGTTCAAGCCCCACATCGAGCTCACTGCTGTCAGTACAGAGCCCTCTTCAGATCCTCTGCCCCCTTCTCTCTCTGCCTCTCCCCTGCTTGTACTCTCTTTCAAAAATAAATACATTAAAAGATAATTAAAAAATAAAAGAAAACTCTAGCTGAGCATGTAAAAGAGACGGCAAGCATACCGAACACACCCCTCCTTCCTCCAGGGCAGACATTACTAGTTGATTGTGGCACTTGCACCCCTCCTTCCCCCAGGGCAGACATTACTAGTTGATTGTAGCACTCATTCTCCAAGAGCCTGGAGCCAGCCTTGGAATCCTCAACGTGCGTTCTGGGCAGCTGCCCAAAGCTATCTCTTTCAAAAAAGTTGAGAACGGTCCTCCATCCCTCACTGTAACATCTCAGAGTAGAAAGGCCCTAGGGGCCCCCCAGAGATGCCGACTTTCCAACAGACTCTCTTAGAAGAGGACACACAACAAGGGGTTGAACTCCTCAAGGGTGCAGAGACCCAGAGTCGGCTGTTCCATCTGCGGACAGCCCCGAGGGGAGAGACTCTCCTGCAGGTACAAACAGGAATGGTTAGTGACACAGAAGATACTAGAAAAGGAAACTTGTATCTGATATAAGTAGACAGAGAAGACAGGTGGTGGAGTTGCCTTTAAGGTGATTGAGAAGCCACAGAGGAGATGCTGTAGGGAGAGTTAATTTGGAAATTTGCAAGAAATGCACTCTGATGTTCCTGTGAACGCCTTTATATTTGTCCCCATGAATAGATCTTACCTGCAAGGGTGAGTCTTGTTTACAGGATGAAATAGGGCAAGGCCAAACTTTAGCAATTGGATTTGAAAGTTCGGTGTTTGCATGGGGTATGACCAGCATTTCAGTGGGAAGCTGCTCGGTAACAATTACTGCATTGGAATGAAACACAGAAGTATGGATGTGAGTATCTGTGTGCAGACCACACACCCCCATCATTGTTTTCCCTGCTTTGTATCCAATCATCAGAAAGTTTGTGTGTCTTGGGGCGCCTGGGTGGCTTAGTCGGTTGAGCGTCCGACTTTCGCTTAGGTCATGATCTCGCGGTTCGTGGGTTCGAGCCCCGCGTCGGGCTCTGTGCTGACTGCCAGCTCAGAGCCTGGAGCCTGTTTCAGTCTGTGACTCCCTCTCTCTCTGACCCTCCTCTGCTCACGGTCTCTCTCTCTCTCTCCTAGAAATAAATAAAAAATATTTTTTAAAAAAAAAAAAAAGTTTAAAAAAAAAAAAAAAAGAAAGAAAGAAAGTTTGTGTGTCCTGCATGACCCATCCCTTGCCACCTGCGTGGTACCAGCCACCACGTGACTGAGCCCTAATCCGTGTAAGGCAAGCTCGGTTCCTTCCCTTCATTCCAGAGGACGTAACTTGTGATTCAGGCTAAGAAGCCTGACAGCAGACCAGTTGTGCAGAAATTTAACTGGGAAGCTAATGGTCATTTTTTTTTTTTCCACTGAAAGATCCAATAAATCCCTATCGGGGGTGCTTCTGTCATGCATTTGAATTTCACCGATTAAGAAAAGCGTGAGGCTGTTTGGCAGATCTAATGAACAGCTGTCACGGACGGCCGGTGAATTAGCGCATGTGCCTGACTGCCCCGAGGTGGCTTACCTCGTTCCCTGTTATCTCGCCTACCTGTTCTCTGGGAGAGTTTTGCACAAAATACACAAATTTGGGGCGCCATCTTACAAAACTCAGTGTACAAGGCATTGTAATTTATAGCGTTATAAAACCCTGTGGGTCAAGACGCTGGATGTTTAAAAATCCATGGGTGTAGGGTCTCAGCCAATAATCATGAGATATAATTGCAGGTCAGTCACAGGCAGACCTATTGGGAAGTCACAGCTAGTTTTGAAAATGAAAATCCCAACTGGGCTGTGAGTGACCGCATTGCCGGGGGCAGGGCGGGGGGGGTCCTGCAGACCCCGCCCCCCCTTCCTGCCCCACCTCTCCTGTCCTTCCCACAACAGGTGCAGCATTCCGCTTCTGCATAAACACAGGGGTGGTTTGTCCTCAGCCTCAAGAGCACAGTACATTGGAGTAAATTTTCTGATGGCCCCCCCCTCACTTTCTGCACTTACATCACGAGCTCTCCAGAACTCAGGAGCCAGAGAGAGTCGGGGAGCCTGGGCTGATGCTCACCTCACGGGCTCAGCAAGCAAGGGGAAGACCCCCTGAGGCTCGGGCATCGTGTCCCCATGGCCTTGCCCCTCTCCCTTCCAGGGGCTCCCGCACTCATTCCTTCCCTGGCTTGGTCCCAGGCTTCTCCAGCTGCAGCCCAGCTCAGGGGCAGTGGGCACCGGCGCCCCCCCCCCCCACAGGACTTCTAACAACTCCAGGTTGTCACAGACCTTAGAGAAGCTAGTGGAAGCCGCAGACCCTCTTGCCAGACAAACGTCACTCATGTGCCCTAAGGCCGGTGCGCTGATAGGAGGCAGCCTCCAACAACGGCGTCCCCACTGGACATACCCACCTTCCCTACCTTCGGGTGCTGCCAGAGCGAGGCCCAGCTCCCCAGGGGGCTAAATCCTAAAACCGCAGCAACAGTGACTTTGCACCGAGCACAATACCGCCAGTCATCAGAATGTGCAAAGATTTTGCGTGCAAGCGTCCCGGCCCTGTTTCTGAAGCAGGTTGTGGTCATTTAGGGAAGTGGATCCCAGGCCCTGTGCCCACCCCCACCCCCCACAATGGGGTCAGCGGCATCCATGGGGTCAGGCGGGAGGGTGGCTGAGGCGGCTCCCTCCTGAGATAAAGGGCAGCGGGGAAGGGTAGCTGGAGAAGGCTGCGATCGCCTTCCAGAGCGGAGCGGCATCCTTACCTCGAGGCTCAGGGGCTGGCGGGGAGGCAGGGCTCTGGGCAGGAAGCCCCGAGAAGGCCGGGCCTGACCCAGGCAGCAGGGAGCCCGGCGAAGGTCAGGGGCTGGGAGGGCTGCCCGGGGTCCGGGCTAGGGGAGGCGAGACTGTGCGAGATGCGGGGGAGGGGGGTTGGTGCTGTAGACGTGACCACGTGCCTGTGGCCAAGCGGTCATCACAGAAGCGGTCCACTCCGTAGACCGTAGGTGGTTCTCATAATCAGTGACAACTTCTCACGGGGCAGTTGTAACCCAGCTTCACGGCCTGGTGACTGGAAATCACAAATCAGATGAGGAGTTGTGCCTGCAACTCACGCTCCTCATTTCTTGTCTCTGTGACAGTAACGGGGTGAGGGAGGAGAGAGGGAAGAACGGCGTCTCCCGTGGCCCAGGCCCTGTCACTTAGCCGCTGGGTGACACTGTGCAGTAGGTGGCCTCTCCCCGCATGTTAAGAGCAAGGAAGTGAGCCTTGGTGGAGTCAAGCATCTGTCCAAGGACCCCACCGTGGCGGGCGGTACAGCAGGGTTTGACGGCACGTCCCCCTCCTCGCTGTGCAGATGGTGGCCCCATGGCAGCTATGAAGTCGCCTGAGGTCACCGGGCGTCCCGTCCGCCCGCCCTCCAGGCGGGAGATGATGGGATGTGAGCCCGCTGCGGTGGGTCCTGTGCTGATAAAGAACAGAAAGCCCCCAGGCACCCCTGTCTGCGGCTGCCGTACCCACGGATCCCCACACAGACGCCTAAAAGAAATCAAGACTGCACCCCGACATTAGCAGCATTAACTTAATTTTCACCCCACAGATACCCGAACGGGACAGTGAGTTCCGGCGTTATTTCCCCAAGGCGCTTCCTCTGTGCCCAACACAGAGACGCTGACATCACACACTGGTTTTCATTTGCCCTCATCCCCTGCGCACTGGCTGAGCCGCAGCTACACCACTCTGCCTTTAGGAGCCAAATCTCGGGTGTTGGGAGGTCTGCGGATTCAGATCTCCGCCGCGTCGGCTGCCGGCCCCATGCAGGCGCGACTGAACCCAGAAGCGCTTTTATGACCGAGCCCTGGCAGCGGGGCCGCGGGCTCATGAAAGCTAAACTCTTCATCCCCACCACTCTCTGTTTCAGAACAAGAAGAAAACTTTGAGTTTATCATCGTGTCCCTCACTGGCCAGACGTGGCACTTTGAAGCCACCACGTATGAAGAACGAGACGCGTGGGTCCAAGCCATCGAGAGCCAGATCCTCGCCAGCCTACAGTCCTGTGAGAGCAGCAAGAATAAGGTAAGGCCCTCAGCACGCTGCGCCCCGAAATCAAGAGCCGCGGATCGTTAAAGGGAAGTGGAGGCCCCTGGGTAAAGCCCGAGGGAGGGGAACCATCATGTGATGTGCGTGATTGACAAGACCCAGTTACACTTCCTGAGCCACAAGCTGAATAATTGAAAAGATGAGAAAAGGCCCTGTGTCGACGGGCATCACGTATTAGCATCCACACCGAAGCGCTTTGGCGCGGCGCCATGGACCGGTTTCCACCTTCCCCCCCTCAGCTAACCCCACACAGAAAGTGGTGGCCTCTTGATGGTGCACGATGGCCTCATGGCTCGTGTGCCCACATTGATTTTGTTTTACGCAGAACACACTCGGGAAAAGAGGGGCAGACTTAAAAGATGCGCTGTCCCCTCACAAGTGCACAACAGTCAAACCACGTCAGGCTGGAAAACCGAGTCTCGTTACGGACGGGCGTCCGGGAAGAGCGGAGGCGCCTATGTGAGCGTCCAGTGTGCTCTGGAGGATGCCGCTGATTATGCCCCATATGTGTTTTATGCACCAACCAGAGGGGGCTCTGCAGTTCTCTAGCCAGAAAACAAGCAAACAAACAAAAACTCTAAGCTGCATTTTCTAGATCCCTGGCAGTGATATTCCTCAGAGAAGGGTCATCTTTCCCGTGAGGGCTTCCTCCCGATTCACCGTCTTAGTGGCTTGGATGCTTTCAACCCCTTCTCTGGGACATTTTTAGAGTCTTGAAGAGCATTTTGACTTTTCAGACTATCATCAGCCAGAAACCGAGAGACACAGTATCTCCCACGGACCTGCAGTCTCATTTGTAAGCATTTCAAGAAATTTCTGCCAATGATTTATGCTCAGCTTAGCTTTGTCACTAAGAAAGGAGTCTGTCTTTCAGGAAGGGGGAAGTGTCCTACTTCGTCACCCTCTTTAACCAGCGTCAACCAGGCCACAGCCGTTACTGTTATAATGTAATTTGCCTCACTTCTTTAAAGATGGTTTAGACCCAAGGTGGGGAGAATCACTGCCCTTCCTTTCTGAGACCTCGGCTTTCCTGAGTCACATCCACAGACAGGGCTCCTGAGGGGTATTCAGGGACACTTCCAGATCTCCTTGCGGGTGGGGGTTGGCCATACACGTCCCACACACGGCACGGGAATCTAGTTCCAAAACAGGAGTGCGGGCTCTTGGCTAAACAAAGACATCTCCAAACTTTGTACACGATCACAGGATTTCAGCTTAGACTCCGAATCCACGCCACATCATCCGGATTCAGGGAGATCCTAATCTCCCGTGGCTTTTTTCCATTTCACACCGTTGCCAGACCCTTACCAGCTCTTTGGGAGAAGAGACAGCATCCCTTCTTCTGGCCGCATGCACCCAGGCAGCGCTGTCTCCCAGGGGGCACTCACGGGGCACCAGGGAGGACAGGTTCACCCCTGTTCACCTTGGCTGCTTGCGGAAAAGGTGTCAGAGTGCCCAGCACGGAAATCCCTTCCACAAGGAATAGCTGGAGGGAAATACAGACCTCGCTGAGGATGAGCTCTAAGAAATGTTAGCTGTCTGTGGGTAACTCAGTTGGTAGCAGGCATAGGTGTGTGCACACACACAAACACACACACACACGCTGTGGAAGTTGGACAGGTAGACAGACACAGGCAGGCACATGCACACATAGTCCAGATGCCAACGCAAATTGTTAAATACACTTTGAAAACTTGGGTATCTAACCAAAGGGAATAAATTCCTACTAACGCGTTATGCTAATTACATAGTAGAAGTGAATAAATTATCATTGATATTGCTAGGTAGTGAGCAATCAGTCGTTTCCCCTCAAACAGTTTGACATGAGAGGTTTCAATTTATGTATTCTGACGTGAAAACCAAAGCTTAAGTGTCCTCTGAAATTTGTTTGGGTTTTACCATTAGTAAATGTATACATCATAAACCTTTAAAAACAGTACATGGGGCACCTGGGTGGCTCCGTTAATTAAGCATCCAACTTCGACTCAAGTCATGATCTCACGGTTCCTGAGTTTGAGTCCCTTGTCAGGCTCTGTGCTGACAGCTCAGAGCCTGGAGCCTGTTTCACATTCTGTGTCTCCCTCCCTCTCTGCCCCTCCCCTGCTTGCGCTGTGTCTCTGTCTCTCAAAAATAAACAAACATTAAAAAAATTAAAAAATAAAACTAAAATAAAATAGAAACAGTACATATCCCGGGGCACCAAGTTGATTCAGTCCATAAAGCACGCAACCCTTGATCTTGGAGTTGTGAGTTCAAGTCCCACATTGAGTGTAGAGTTTACTTGAAAAAAAAAGAGTTATGGGGCGCCTGGGTGGCTTAGTCAGTTAAGCGTCCGACTTTCGCTTAGGTCATGATCTCACGGTTCGTGGGTTTGAGCCCCGCGTCGGGCTCTGTGCTGACTGCCAGCTCAGAGCCTGGAGCCTGTTTCAGAGTCTGTGACTCCCTCTCTCTCTGACCCTCCCCTGCTCATGCTGTCTCTCTCTCTCTCTCCTAGAAATAAATAAAACATTAAAAAAAAAAAGAAAAGAAAAAAACAGTTAGCTATAAAAACAGTACCTGTCATTTTACCCAGCACCTCTACCTCCAAAAATTTGTTGTAAGTAATGACAAAAGCAGGCAGAGTTTTGGCAGTAAGTGAGTTCTTTACAGCACTGTTTGCTCTGGAGAAAAATTGGAAGCCACTTAAATGTCCACTAAAAAACTTCATTAAGAAGCTCTGGTAAGTGGAACAGCCACTTCAGTTGGTGAAGTTGGAGAACCAACATAGTGGCATTGAGAAATGACTGTGTGTCATTAGGCTAAAAGGGCAGATTCTATGGGCACCTGGGTGGCTCAGTTGGTTGAGCTTCCAACTTCAGCTCAGGTCATGATCTCACGGTTCGTGGGTTTGAGCCCTGTGTCAGGCTCTGTGCTGACAGCTCAGAGCCTAGAGCCTGTTTCCAATTCTGTGTCTCCCTCTCTCTGACCTCCCCCCCCCCCCCGCTCACACTCTGTCTCTTTCAGTCTCTCAAAAATAAATAAACGTTTAACAAAAATTTTTTAAGGGCAGATCCTAAAGCAGCAACATATGCCTGCTCCTTTTTATAAGTAACCTACGTGTACAGATAGGCTCTAAAACCCAGGCTAGGCTAGAAGAATAGATACCAGAATGTTAATAAAACTGAAGTATAGGTAATCACATCATCGTTTATATATTTTATTTTGTCCCTTTCTCCCTTCTGTATTTTTTTTAACATGGAGAGGGAAGACGGTTATGTATCAGTTTAAAAACCAACGCCGCTCCCTGCCCCGGCCCGAGTTGGTGACTTAGTGGCTGTGAGATAGTCTTAGTATGAAAAGTGAGTCTCCAGGGCGTGAAGTGTGGTGTGGCCATGGCTTCCTGGCGAGGAACCACAGGCTGTGCCTCGTGGCGCTGACCAAGCCCTGTGACCCACGGCTTCTCAGACCACGTATTTCTGGTTCGGTCGTCTTTACGGCAGCAGGCACACAGCACAACGTGTTTACCAGTACATTCTCCAGGCGCGGCTGGGCGCCCACTCTGGAACGGCCCAGAACCCCCCTCCGTCCTCCTTTCCGGTACAGCCCGCATGTGCTAGGTCTTGACACAGTGCACGCCGCGATCTCCATCAGTTACACTTTGTTCCCCAAGATGTCAGAACGCGGGGTTAGGGGGGAGGGGCGGCTTGAAACGGCCCCCCTCCTCTGTCTGCTGACACACGGTGTGGTTTTCTTCCCCGACGTCACTAGCGGGTGTGGAAGTGTCTCCTGGGGCTCTTACGTCTTGCATTTGTGTGTCTTCCTCCATGTGCCCAGTCCCGACTGACGAGCCAGAGCGAGGCCATGGCCTTGCAGTCGATACGGAACATTCGAGGGAATTCCCACTGTGTGGACTGCGAGACCCAGAGTAAGTGTGGGCAGGGGTGGGGGACGGAGCCTGGGGCTGGGCAGAGGGGGGGCCAGGTCGGGGGGCCGGGGGCCAGGCAGAGGGCAGTGGGGTGGCCTGGCAAAGCCCCGGTCGTGGCAAACCTGCCATTTCCCACATAAGGGCAATCATATCACGCAACGGCCTGTAAGGAATTGACACGTTCTCGTTTGGATTTTATTTTAACACCGTCCCCTTCACCCAAAAGCCTCACTGACAGCACCCTGGGTCTCCTGTAGGTCTCCGGCCTCGGGCGTTCTGGGGGAACGGCAGCCACCCACGCCAAGGGCTCCCGGGCACCCAATTCACGGCCAGAGTCTGTGCCAAACCCAGGAATTAACCTTTTGCTTACTCAATGATCATATGCTCATTTGCTTTTTCATAAACAGACAGTGCCGTTGTTAATCCCTGCCCGGAGATTTCTGGAGTTTGTTTTTCTTTTTAATTGCACAGTCATTTTGGCATCAAAACAGTCCCTTTTTTTTTTTTTTTTTTTTGCCAATGTTAAATTTAGCGTACACTAAAGCATCTGATTGAGCTCCTAGACTTCATAATTACTTCTTCGTGCCTCGGAGTAACCCAGTTTTACTTTGTGCTTCCTGTGCAGTCCGGTACGGAATGTGCTTTTCCCTCTGAGAAAGTCGTGTCGTTGTTTGCATCCTTGAGGTTCAAGGCTGGCTTCTCATTCTCTGCACCCCTGCCCTCAGCACGGTGCTGGGTGCACTCAGTAAACATTTTTCCGGTCTTATTTTATGTCTTATGAAGGTGTGTTTTGATGAGAGGGAAATACAGGTGAGACGAGGGGAGAGGCCGTGTCACCTGGGAATTGCAGGTGTGCGACGTGGTCCTGGCCGTCCCGGAGCCCGAGCCCGGGGGGCGAGGTGGGACCCAGAGACCGCAGAACCTGCCACCACGGAGGAGGGCCGTTTCAGGGCGCCGGGCGCCTCCAGCAGCCTCTGTGCAGAAGCGGGAGCTTACAGGGAGCAGGGGACGCCGGTGGGACGTGGGACGTGAGCAGGTGGCGGGACAGGCCGCTGAGCGGCGCTCGCACCTGTACGACCACAGCATCAGCTGCCCAGGTCACAAGCTGGTTGGCGCCGAGGGAGGTGAGGGAGCCGACTAGAGACTGTTGAAGCCTTTAATCTTCATCTGTAAACGCTGGCAGCTCCTTGGAGTTTTGTTTTTTTTTTTTTTTTTACAAAATTTTTTTTAATGTTTTATTTATTTCTGAGAGAGAGAGAAAGAGACAGAGCATGAACAGGGGAGGGTCAGAAAGAGAGGAAGACACAGAATCTGAAGCAGCTCCAGGCTCTGAGCTGTCAGCACAGAGCCTGACGTGGGGCTCGAACCGACGAGCTGTGAGATCATGACCTGAGCCGAAGTCGGACGCTTAACCGACTGAGCCCCCCAGGCGCCCCTCTTCTTCGAGTTTGAGAGCAGAGGTGAGGTGCGTTCTGAGCCTTGCAGCCTGGAACTGAGCAGTGGAGAGAGGCAGAGGCCGCCGTGGGGGGGCCCCTGTGAGCAGGAGAAGCAGGTGCGAACCCAGGGCTGTCGCACAGGACAGGGGACGTGCCTGCTCTGAGCAGCCGCTCTGGTGCAGGCAGGGACGGGAAGGCCCCCGAGGCCCGTGTCCACGGCCTCACGTGAGACAGCAGGTCTCTTTTCAGGTGTCTTGACGTGCCTCCTTGAAGCACGTTCTTTGATTTGAATTTTTGAATTTCGCTTTCAAAACGTGTCGGGAGATGAAGTTCCAAGAGAGCAGTTACGTGATGTGTGTGTTTTTATCAGAAATTTTTTAGAGTAAGAATTCTAAAAGCACGAGACCTGAAAACTGTCAGGACCTCTGTTAGGAAAGGCGCCTACAATTGCTTCCGCCCCACAGCTAGAGTCCTTGGAAAGGGCCGATTCCGTGGCTCACGGGCTCTGTGGCACGCGGCGCATTGGAGGCCAAAGTTCTTTCTGAGAGCAGGTATGTCGCTCCAGTGCCAAAGTGGGGGGGACGGGGGGGTGAGACGCAGAGCAGGTGGGAAGGGAGGCTGATGCCAGGGGGGGTGGGGAGGACACCTGAGCCGATATGCAGGGACAGAGGGAACGAGGAGAGGCTGAGTGTGACAATCCAGAGGAAAAAGACCACAAGCTCCCATTCCATAATCGCTTCATCTTCACCAGGCCTGCCCCAAACGCGCTCACGCGCAGGCTTCTGTAACTCTCGTGACTGTAAACGCTGGTGTTGTGGGGGGCCCCACATACAGGGGAGGAAACGGGGCGTCCAAAGGGCCAAGTCGTCTATCCAGTGACGTATCCAGGGTCGCAGAAATGGCAGATGCGGCTCCCTCCCTCCCTGCTGTATTTTCCCAAAGAACAAAGAAGAGGAAGACCGGGACACAGAGATCAAGGTCACCCAGAGATGACACATTGGCAAAGGCCTTTTTTTTTTTCTTTCTTTTTTTTTTTTTAATTAAAATACCCAGTTTTGGTGAGAGTTCTGGGAAGCACCCCAGCCACACACTCATGATGAACCGTGAAACCTCCACAGGGCACTTTGGCAATGTACCTAAAAGCCTTAAGCAAGCGGCTGCCCCACACCCCAGCCGTGCCCTCCAGGAGCCAAGCCCATGCGAATGAGCAAAGGGCCGCAAAGACCTAGCTCCAAAGGCGTTGATCACAGCGCTCCTTATAGACCCAAAGATCAGAACATCCCAAATGTGCAAAAGCAGAAGAACCATTCATGGTGATTTCTTCTCGGTGAAATAACATGCAACCTGAAGAAGTTCCGTACAAAATACATGAATCGAGATGAAGAAACTTGGCAATGCGTTGGAAATGAAAAAGTATGTAGGCGGTGAGTCCAGCAGAGCCCAGTCAATCTTCTTCGGTTTTTAGGCGGAAAAGGTCTGTAAGGATGCACTCCAGAACGTTGACCCAACGTGCCTCTGAGCAGTAGGGTCCTCGGTGTTTTGGGTTGTCTGATTGTTTCATAAGTGAGCACGAATGTCTGAGGAAATTGCGTATTGGGTGGTC
Source organism: Hyaena hyaena (assembly GCF_003009895.1). Lineage (NCBI taxonomy): Eukaryota > Metazoa > Chordata > Mammalia > Carnivora > Hyaenidae > Hyaena > Hyaena hyaena. Next base: position 4,465,019 of record NW_024080664.1, on the reverse strand, counting down.
TGTGTGTTGGTGTGCGCAAGCACACGTAAGGGTCAAACACACGTAAGAAAAGGCTCTTGTTTCTGGGTGTTGAAGAAGAAAAGTTGTCAAGAAGAGGTGGAGCCTTCCGGTTGGCCCAGGAGAGCCCGCCTTCTCCTCACGGGCTCCATGCAGGGACCTGGGCCTGCCTGCGTCTTCCTGGGGAGCACACAGGACCCCCCCCTCATGCCTCTGGGAGATCTGGTGGGAGAGGGTGGACCCGCCAGGCCACCAATGTGGCTTGCGTAGAGGCCACTGGGGTCGGGCTTCGGTACTCTACACAAGCCATGACTCAGGAAAGGGCACCCCATCCACTGCAAGGGGGACCTGGGAACCGGGCCCAGGGGCCTCCTCCTGGCATGTGGCCAAGGCAGGTTTTTATTGTTCTTACCGACTAAAGGGCTTTCTTTTTCTTTTTTTTTTTTTCTTTTCTTATTCTTTTTCTTTTTCTTTTTTTTTTTTTGAGAAAAGAGAAATTGAGAAGAAGACAGTAACCATTTTCAGTCCCAGGTAGCTTTGGGTGTTCTCCGCTGTACTCCCACCATGCATGCTGTGTCTCAGCTCCTTTGACTTCCAGAAGTTCTTACCAAACCACAACGCGGAGGAGAAGGTCCGCACCCGCCCCGGCGAGGCACCTGCAGGACAGTGTGCCGTCAGGGACCGTGTGGCTGCACCTCTCTGGGAGCACTGGAGGTGGCCGAGCCCCTCGGCACAGCCCAGCCTGCGGGACCCCAGCGTCACGGAGCTGCGCTGGGAGGTGGCTGGTCGCAGAGGGGTGACATGGGGCTCGGAGCCCGCTCGCAGGAACAGAGCAGGCCCCGCCTGGCACGCCGTGCCCATCAGCTGGCCGTGCTCTGAGGGTTGCCTCCTAGTTTCCTCCATTGTCCGAAGGCAGAGACGCCTGGAGGGGCCCATCCCCCTGGGGTCCCTTCTCTTCACACAGAGCTTTGGCAAAGGGCCTGGCTCTCAAGATAAGGGTGGGTCAGTGCTGATGGCCACGGGAGACACGGGCCACCCAGTGGCCGGAGAGGGTGGCACTGGTGCAGATGTGATGCCAGCCTGGGAGAGGGACGGGATCAAATCCGGGGAAAGCGGCTGCACTCTCACCTACGATGGTGCAGCACGGAATTGAGAAGAGGGCCCGTGCTCCAGTGCTCCACCGCATGGTCAGGGACAGAGGTGGCGGCAGCCTCCATCACCAACAATGACAGAGATGGCTACAAAATGAACTGTTACAACGTGAAGAATTTTAATTTTTTAATTTTTTCCCTTACTTTGAGAGAGCACATATGCGTGGGGGAGGGGCAGGGAGACGGAAGTTGGGGAGAGAATCCCAAGCAGACTCCACACTGTCAGTGCAGAGCCCAACTCAAGGCTCGATGTCACAGATTGTGATCTCATGACCTGAGTCAAGATGGAGAGCCTGATGTTTGACCGACTGAGCCACCCAGGCGCCCCAAGAATTATTTTTAATACAAAGTACTTACATGTATTGTTAAGTGAACAAAGGCAAGAGAAAGCTTTGTTTGCCCTGCATTTCTTCCACATGAATACGCACAGGTGAAAAAACGAGTTGGCTGTCATAGAAGTGGGTGGTTGTTCCATAGTTTTCTTTCTTTGTTCTTTATACATTTCTTTAAATGAGACTATTATTTTCATAATTACAAAGGGGTCTTAAGAGAAGATTGAGGGGGACTTGAGGATATGGGTCCCTCCATTGGCAATTTATTGTTCCCCTGAGGGTGGAGCACTTTGCTTTGCGCTCCTGTGTCCTGCGGTTATGTGGGAGGAATGGTGGGCTCCAGATGCCACATCCCATTTTCTGGGTGATCCCCACTGGCTTGTGAATACCATCCACCCTCAGTTCATGTGTGTCCCCACGGGGCTTGGGGATTTAGGGCTCTGGAGACCCCCACCCACCCGTTCTTCCTGAGAATGTGCCTGCAGGCACCTGTCCGCCCAGCTGGTAGACCCCAGAGCCCTGCTTCCCGGAGAGGGTGCCCGTCTGTGGAGGGAGTGCGTGGTCGGGGATTTTGGAAACCCTAGCATCCACCTCTGGAGAAGCTGCGGCCTTAGGACACCCACGCGGCTGGGAGATCCCACGGCGAAGCTACCTGTCGAACAGGGCCTGGACCCATCAGACGGTGGAAGACTTTGTTCACGACACCTGCCGCCAACCCTCCACCAGGAACATGTCAAGGAAACTCTCACCCCCAAGAGCCCTGGAGAACCCGAGAGCTTGGAGCCCGGCATGGATCTCACCGGCATGCCTGACCTTCATGGACGTAGAGGCAGCTCAGCCTCTCCACTGCCCCCAGGCCCCCTCATCCATGGTGCCCCCCTGCCCGCCCGGGCAGAGCTGATCCCTCCCTCCTGGCTGGTCTGCAACGCCCTGGATCGAAGTCACTGGCGTGAACTTCTCCTGCCATGTTGTATTCATGTTTTCAGTGCCTTTCTCTCTTGTGTCCCCCTGGATGTTACGGGCCCCATCATTTATCTCTGTGGACCCCAGGCTTGCACACAGGAGGGGACCCCAGCCCCCGTCCCGTCTCTAGACGTCCCAGAAAAACGTCTAACAGGAGCGTATTCAGCCTCTCGCTTCTGTCCCTTGTTCTTTCCTGCGGGGATAAGCAGAAACTGCAGACACCATAACCGTCAGCCTGACATCCTTGGGTCTTTGTCACCTCAAAGAAGCCTTCCCTGACCACCCTGGGCTCAAGCTACACGCGAATCCGTCTCCCTCTTCTCCCCAGCGGGGTTTTCTCAGGGTGCATGCTCACCCAACACGTTGTGTCTTTATAGGTTTTTCTTGCCTCTTCACTGTTGGTCTGCCCCGGGGAATCCAAGCCCTACATTCCTGTTCACAGAGGTTTTTATACTCCGTTCGCTGCTCTGTGCCCAGAAGGTGGCACGTAAACAGTAGTCGATTTGTGAAGGAATGCACCTAATTATAGCCAGCATGTAACATCGCGTCTCCCCATGTGATCCCCTCACAGCATTTAACCCTCGGGACAGCTCCACGGGGACGGGCCTCGTTAGCCTCATTTCCGTGCGCGGCCTGGACAGCAGGAGACCCCTGCAAGGGACAGACAGGGGTAGGAGGGTGCATGCTGACAGCCCTGTGGGGGTCCCTGCGCCGGGAGGGGCGGGCCCTGAAGCCGGAATGGGAGACAGGAGGTGATTCAGAGCTTTCAGGCCGTGCTGGACTCCCCCAGAGGTGACACCCCAACACGTCCTGGGAGGTACAGGGGGTGTGACTCGGCATTTCCGCGGGCGACTCTCAGATGCTGATGCCTGCTAAGAAGTTGTTCCCGTTTGTTGGGGTAGAGGCAGGGTCATCCCTCCTGAGGCCCCAGCAGCAGGGCGCTCAGACAAGACCACGTCCCTGCCGCCCTTGGACTTGCTGAGGTGACAGAAGGTCACAGCAATGCTTCACTCCCCTCCCACCCTCAGTATTTCTGAGTCTCTCGTTTTCACGGAGATGCACGTTCAGCCGTTGAAATGTGTCCTGTGCATGCTGTCCTCCTTCCGGGGACACCACAGCAGGGCCGACTCTGAACCTCGTAGGGGAGAGCGAGGCGACAGTGCGTTGAGCTCTAAACCAGAGGCCGTGGACGGTGAGTCCTGTGTCCATGGGAGCACTCAGAGTATGGTTGCAGTGGTGAGACGGTCACTGGCGCCTGGTGACACTCTTCCCGTGGCTCAGGTGACTGTGGGGACAGTGTGTGAACGTACTGACCAGTGGTGCCCCGTAATGGGTAGAGGTGGGCACAGGAACCTCATGGCTTTCTAGAATGTGTGCCCCACCTGTGCCGGCCCTGAGGACGGGTCCTCTGCCGTAGTTGGGCGGTTCTTTCCCTCACCTGAAACTACATAGTGGGGCAGGCTCTGAGGAGAGGTCACGAACGGGAAGAGGTTGGTGCCCCTGACCCTACCCCTTCTGCCGCAGGGAAGGTGCCGGGAAACGGGGCACATGTGGGGAGCACTGGGGACAGGAAGAAGGGGACAAACATTGAGAGACTGAAGTACTTAGTGATTGGCTGGCTGTGGGAGTGACGGAGAATCAGGGTTGAGTCCCATGATGCCAGCTCGAATAACTGGGTGAATCGGTGCCATTTGCTGGGATGGAGTTGTCCCTGGCAGGAGACCACGTTCATAGAGCGAACCGTTGACAGGGAGGTCCCTGCAGAATTTCCAAGTGGAAACATACATGGTAATCACATGTGTAGTGCAGAGAGAAGAGCGTATCTGCGTTGGCTGAGGTGGACGGTATCTGTGGATAGTTGTTAGCCCTTGGGTAGTAAGGGGATCTGTGGGTTGTGCTGAGTTTGCTTAGAAGGGAGTATAGAATCAAGAGACGAGCCTACAGGACCCCCCGAGGTAAGGGGTGGGTTCAGGAGGAAAAGTAGGGATGGTAATCAAGATGGGGAGCCAGACAAGTGCTAGAAAGATCCAGGGAGGGTCTTGACCAAAAAGGCATCTGAAGGCAGTGATGTAGGAGGGCTAGCCAGAGACCAAGTATAACGATGGCCAAATACAGTCTTTCCGATTTTGCCCGACCCGGTGACTTTGGCTGCCCTGCCCCAGTGGAAAGGTTGGGGTAGAGGCCAGGCTGGGATTGAGAGGTGCAGACTCAGAGGTGGCGTGTGTAGAAGTTGGGCCGTGAAGAGGCGCAGCAGGGGTGTTCACAACCCGTTCAACACCCTACCCTCCTTTCTGATCACCCCACAAGGCCCAGGCCAGGCCTCCTCCATGCAACCCTCTCCCCTTCACCCGTTATGGCTGACCTCTTCCTCCCCACACTGCCTGTACATCTATTCTTTATTGGACCCTTCAGTGTTTAGTCTGCATTTCCTTGTTCTATTTATTTTTATTGTTACTATGGTTGTTGTTATTTGGGATGTATGTTTCCTCTTCCCAACCACAACGTCTCTGAATCACAGACCTCCCTTCTCTTCTGTCTCCCCCATGGTACCCATCGCCACCTTCCAGGGTGTGTATGAGCAATGAAATAAATGGCTGGCTGATTTCTGATGAGTTAGGGCAAGGCCATTCCTGGGTTTTTTGTTGACTCTTCAAGTGTACCTGGAGCAAATGTTGATTATTCCTGGATGATTTAAGCCTTACTTGATGCGCCGTCGGTGGTGAAAGCCATTGGCTGTCAAAGTGAGCTCCATCTTTGCAGATCAGCATTAGCTGTGGACTCTGGCATGAAGCCAGCCTTGGGCCTGAGTCTTCCAGTGCCGCCAGCCAGCTTCACACAGAGAGTGACCCAGCTCAAGGGCCCCCATTGCATTCTCTAAACTCATTTGTTGTGGTTGGTGCATTATCACAGCCTAAAGCACTGCCATTCATTCTGCCGGTCAGTGTTGATCCAGCTAGGTCATAACCTACCCAGTGGACCTTGCCCCCCTCTTGCCGACAGTGGTGGATAACGTGGAGCTACTCCAGCGGGAACCCTAATGTAAGATCACTGAAAACCATGTCTTCATTGTAACGTGCCTGCCTTTTGTCTTTGAAATTTGCAAACATGTCCATCTCATGGCTAATGAAAACTCGGCTATGCCTGTGGTTGCTGAGGTAGTTGTTTACAAGGGACGTTGTAGCTTTGGAAATATTCTCGAGCGCCGTCTCTCTTTCCTCCCATCTGCAGCCACCCACAGTGGACACCAAGTCATCAATGGTTCTTTTCCACGTGCATCTGCGCTCTCGAGAATGCTCCTGTTGGGGTACTGGAAAGTGCGTTTCTCTGTCCGAACCAGTGCGGGCAGCTGTTTTTATCATGTGGGGTGTTCCCAGGCTTTGGCTAAAGCCAGATTGTTGAAAAGCGCCCCCAACATATCAAACCTTCCAAGAAGCCTAAAACCAGTACGGAGTCCTGGCCAGGGAGCATTTTCAGGCCACGTGAAAATGCTGGATGTGAGGTCGAGTAACTGGCCTCTTTGTTCCTGAGATCCTAAGGGCAGTTGGAATGAGTGGTGGTGGTCTGACCCCATGTGGCACCCTGTTCTCTTCCCCACAGATCCTAACTGGGCCAGTTTGAACCTGGGAGCCCTCATGTGCATCGAGTGCTCGGGGATCCACCGGAACCTTGGCACCCACCTTTCTCGAGTCCGATCTCTGGACCTCGATGACTGGCCCATCGAGCTCATCAAAGTGATGTCATCCATCGGGAATGAGCTGGCCAACAGCGTCTGGGAAGAGAGCAGCCAGGGGCGGACGAAGCCCTCGCTGGACTCCACAAGGTAGGGACGTGGGAAAGTGTGTGGCTCCGGGGCGTTCTGCCAACAGTTAAACAGTTGGAAATGACCTTATTGACAGTCTCAACTGGAATGGCCCCGGTGACCTATAGGAATACCGAGGAGCCCAGCGCGGAAATGTCTGTATTTAAAATTGGCTTTCAGCAGACGTGGATAATTCAGACTCCTTAATTTTTTATGTTTGTTTTTACACCTTGGGGATTCCTCTCTCCCTCTTAGAAATGTATGAAGCTTCCAACCTTATGAATATATCACTTTAATTAATACATTTCTAATAGGTGTAAGCTGTGCTGTTAACACTAATTATGAATTTTTGATTCTTTAATTTTGTTATTCTTATGTGTTTGATAAGCATCTACTCAGTCGGTTTTCCTCTCCCCTCCCCCACACACCCACAATAAGTGAGTTTATAGTAACAAAATATATTTTATTTTTCTAAAATATGTTTCTAACACATTTAATCAGCCAAGTTCGGCATAACGTATGGTGAGTCCTCATTAATGTTAATTGTTATCCAGTGTAAAAAACGCATTTATTTTGAGCCCATTTATTTTCTCATTTTTCATTTACAGCTATTATAAACCGTTTTTGAGTACATATACATATTTAATGTACCTAAGAGGTGATAAAATGGCATGTCTTCCGAGCAAGCCCGCTTCACAGAGGAGCGTGGGCCATTCCATCTCAGCGGGCGGCTCCCCGAGGAGGGGGCATCTAGGGTCATGCCTCCACTTCTGACCAAGGGGCGAGGCTCTCACTTTCCGCTCTGGCCTCTTGGGTGTGTGAAAAGAGGAAAGGAGAAAAGGGGTCTCCCATCATTAGCACTTCTTAAAGCGCTGCGGCTTGTGGTGCTGGTGATAAGACAGTGTGCAAGTGCACATGGCGGCCTGCGGTTGTGCCCCAACACGAGGCGTGAGAAGACGGTTTCTGCCGCTGAGCAACGATAATGTGTGAAACGTCCGTGGACTTTGTTTCATTAACGCTGAAAAATGAATTTGTGGTGCCACCTTCGGTTCACTTTAGAGAATGAAGCTGGTGTGTTATTCACCTGCTCTTCACATCACGCGCCCCTGTGGGGAGGGGGCGAGGCGAGCAAGAGGCGCCCAAAGCGTGTTCGGCTGGCCTTGCCTCAGCTTGCCGGGTGAGCTCCTCATGGGTGAGCTCTACTGCGCAGTGCAGTGGGCACTTTCCTACGAGCTGGAGAAATGCTACACTTCTTCGAATTTTTTATCTTGATCCATTTAACACTAACATAGAAATTAGCAGGCCATCAAGTAGCAGCATTCTTAAAAGACGAATTCGTGTATTATTAATATCCATTTTTTCACAGATACAGTTTCCTTAGAGGGTATTTAGGCCTAAAGGTGAAGTATGATCGGAAATCAGATTGAGCTTAATGTATGAGTGCAGAGAACGTTGAAATCAGTTGGAAAAATATTAATCATGCATTTTATTGTTTGTGTGCTTATGTGTAAAAGGAGCAGATATGTTATTTTCAATATCCTGCATTGGAAACGTTTGTTTTTCCAAAATCTGTCATAATTAGCCACCGTTTGGAGTGTTCAGAAACAAAGATATGGGTTGATACTTTTAACTGATAAATGTTTTATATCAATTTCATCTTCGTTCATTATGTGAAGGTTGTGTATGTACAGGGACTTGATCGTTCTATTTGATTTACGCTCTTGAGTGCGTAACTTTCTCCTCTCTCCAGCTTTATACATGTCACATCTTTATATTTTGGAGACATTTCAAAGTCTTCCTTTCTCCCAACCAGAGTGACCACAGCAAAACACCAGCTTTTCTTGGGTCCCCTTCACTGTTCCCTAAGAGCTGCTCTCAATTTCAGCCCCCTCTCTGAGGCTGTGGCGACGGTGATGTTGCAATGTGGTGTTTCCAAAGGTAGCTTTGCGATTTCTAAGAGGTTGACCCGCTTTGAGAATTGAACGTCTCTTTGTGCCTTTAGTAATTTTCCCAGGGAGTTTTGTTTTTAATTCATATTCAGCTGTTATTCACTGAGCGCTTTCTCGTAGAAAAGAACCGATAGATGGTGATTCGCACCCTGCAGTGATTTGTGAATGTTCACAGGGTCGGCTGAGGGTGCCAGGCCTCAGGAGAATTCACAGAAAGGAGGGATTCCTACAGCCGGTGTACCCCGGGGAAGTTTCACTGGAGAAATGGCATGTGAACTGGACTTTCAAGTGTGGGGTGATGTCCGGGCCTTGGGGGTGGGGCGTGCGGGGGAATGAACACGGCCGGGGCAAAGTCGGGGCCCGTGTGGAAGTAAGAAACTGGGTGGGCACCAACCGTGGAGCTGGACCTCCAGGTGAATGAGCAGGAGGGGGTGTTGAGTCCAGAGCAGAGCAAAGAGCGGGAGAACCTTTGAGCTGGGGTGTATTAGAACAGCAGCTCCGGAGTGGCCAGAGGGTGAGGGTGATCTGCCTGTTCCGGGAGTGCTAACCGCAGCCAGCAGTGTTGTCGGGCAGGATGGAGACGAGGCAGGGAGGCCCATTGGACGGCTGTGGTCCCGGTGGGTTGCACCTAGAAAGCCACAGATACATTGTCAAAAACAGTGCATCAGTTGTGCACCGGTAATTCGAACCTTCACCGTCTTCACTGCCTCGTGCAGTTTCCTCACCTAGAAAGGAAAAACGCAAGGTTTGGGCTAGAATCTCCGCGCGGAATTCGGTCTGTGAAAGGAGACCGGATGTGGAACCTGGATCCCGCCTTCCCAGGCCGAGGAAGCGTGCCCCCTCCCCACCCACCGCCTGTGGTCTTTGCAGAGCCCATGACGTTAGTCCAAACAGCTGGGGGGGGGGCGGTCTTCTAACGTGGCCCTAAGGTAACACTAAAAAGAAATACTTTAATAAATTTGTATTCGTGCCCAAGGAAAGGCCAAGCGCAGTAGATCCAGCCTAGTTCTTTGGAAGAGGGCCCAGCTGCCTTTTCCAGGCAGCCCCGTCCATTCCGTCGTGTTCGGAAGATTCATTCTGACGTGGAGTATAATTAGAAATGTGCCGTTCCTCCCCCAAACACACATGGCGCACGCGCGCGCACACACACACACACACACACACACACACACACGACCGTGGGGAAGTAGAATAGAGCCCATCTTTCTGCAGAGAAACAACTGGGTCCCCGAAACCACCTTGCCAGGTGTCACCCAGGCCTGCGGGTCAGTTAGGAAAACAGGCGCCTCTGACCAGCTGGCTGGCCTGCTGCTCACTGTCCCCGCACCCCTGATAAGGGCAGCTTCGGATGGCTCATAATTGGTTCCGGGGATTCTCGGCCGCCTTGAGAACTGCCGCTCAAGCCCAAGCAGCCTTGTGATCAATCGAAGCTGACGGCGCTGAAGCGGTATTGACTTCCCCTTCCTAAACCGGGGAATCATTAGTCAAGAAAAGCATCTTTTAATTACTCCCAGGAAGAAAAAAAAAATCTTTTTGGATGGATTCTGCAACAACTGCCATTTTTTTCCAGTGCATTCGATATTAAATTTATTGTCTCAGGAGGGGAGAGGATGCCCTTCAGCCCCCCTCAGTAATGGAGGTTTAATTCAGAGAAAGGAACACGGGAGAGGTTATCGATGCTGCGACAATTAACTACATCTGGGCTGGAATCAGAATTCCCCCTCTCTAATTGCTATTGATACCATTTAAGCACACACTTAAAATATTGATTTTAAGTGCGGATGCTGATGTAGGAGAGTGGTGGTGACGATGGAATTTACTAGATTTTAGGGGCATAAGGAGGGGGAGTAGTAGGCTGTGCGTGGGGCCAGGACTGCAGGACACTGAGCACGTGAATTTGCGTATCGCACCACAGGCTGTGCTGCTGTGTGCAGTTGGACGTGGGGTCCGGAGCAGCCGGGCAGGGCTCTGGTCCCAGTGTTAGGACGCACGTTGTAACCGTGACCCCAGCGTCTTTGGTGACCCCCCCCCCCCCAAATCAAGGAATCCTAGGCTCAGAGGCAGAGATACTAAAACCATCAAGTGCGTGTTTCTCGAGTGAATGAATGAACAGACGAGCCAGTGGGGCAAAGCAGGAACAGGTCCGCTTGGAACCCACGTGTCCGGTGCACTTGCTGCTCAGAGCATCGAATTCCTCGTGCGCTCGTGGAGGAAATCGGGGCCCCGTGTTTGCCGGCACACAGCAAAGCCGTCTCTGCAGACCTCTGACATCTTCTCTGCTCCTCTTCCACGTTCCACTTTGGAAGCTCTTCAGATTGACTACGGGGACGCCAGTTTCCTAGCAGGGCCGGGCGGAGCCCCCCGATGCGTGTTCCTCGTGGCCGAAGCAGGACTCTACTCGGCTGCCTGGTTTGTCTCCCCGTCTCCCGTCTTTGGGTCTCAGCGTCGAGGCATCTGTCCCGTGACGGTGTGCAGGGACCAGCGGCCGCTTGCGTTTCAAGGCAGGTAGCCTGTTTACACGGGGGTCTGAGAGCCAGCCGATTCGGTCTCGGAAATCAAAGGAGCCTGGACGTGTGTTTTCAGTGCTGTAAAGAGCCCTTGGGAGCAGCTCGAAGCCCAGCTGAAACCCCCCTTCCTTCTGATCCCACTTGGAAGGGAGCCGAGTCGCTGATTTAGTATACACTCTCCTGCCTCTCTGAACGTTCTTTTTCTTTCTGTCATTGTCACCTGCACGCCTCAACTCCCCTCTTGTCTTTAACCTATAAAAAGATGCCACCTTCGGGAGGAAGATTTGGGGCCGGACGTCAGAAATCTGCGTGGGAGAGACTGGCCGCACACTTCCAGATGGAACAAGTCTGCCCAGTATCACAAGTTCCGGTCCTTTTTGATTTGGGAACGCCACTTTCATCTTATTTATGCGCACGGAGATATTGATAAAGGGGAAATGTATCCAAACTGAAAATAATTGGATCCCTACCGTTAACTCTGAGATATTAAAAGCAGTACCACTTGGCCACGTCTTTGTCTCGTTAGGTTTGATCGTAAGATCACAATATAGTAATCTCAAGCTCAAATTTCTGGCATAAAGATGCACTGTTCCAAATGTGGCCTCAGGGAACACGAGGACCCGCGCAGCCCCAGGATTATCTCATCTTATTATTTTTCAACAGTTCTTGGCCCGCTGAGGTCAGTGTTTTGTCTCTTTTGAGTGTTCCTCTATGCTTGACACCTTTTCCTATTTTCTTTCTTTAAAAAAAAAAAAACGGGCAGGGGGAGGGATGGGGGGGGAAGGACTCTGCCATGATGACCAGAACCCATCTGTAGTTGGGTGGCATCTGCTCCCCACATGTCACTTCCCTCATTAACAAGCAATTGAATTAATTAAATGCTACTCAGAACACGCATAACAAGCTACCGGCAGTGTCCAAATTAGCGCTGATAATCAAGGATGATTTCCTTTATTATCCTGCTAAGTGGTGTGCAGACTCTGATCTCCCTGTCTGCCCTCATCTATTTACATACCCCCAGCTTCTGCCTTTGGAAGCGGAGGTTATCTTACCTAGTTAATTTGCCACGATCACCAAGCATGGCGGATTGATGCCCTACCCCCGCCGCCGCCGCCACCGCGCGGCCCCCTCCCCGCCTGCCCTCCCCCAACCCCAGCCTTTGTATCTCAAGCTCACTGATAAATTAAAGGCCACCCCTGTGGTCTCTCAAGTGAGTAATAGAGGCAGAAATTTCATTTTGCAACTGGCTGATTTAATGATCCAAAGGGTAATTAATGGCCTGATTATCTTAATGTTAAATATGTCCGGCAGCAATTACTGTGACCTCCCGCTTGTCAAGGTCCGGGCTGTGCTCTTCTTTCAATTAAGTTCTCTGGGGCTTAATGGTATGAATAAACTCCTCTGATTCTATCATCCCGGACGGACGCAGAGGGTTCAGGGAGCTGGGGGCTCGTTTGGAGTTTTAATCAGCCTGTCTCCTACTCCGGCGATCAGAGTTAACAATTAGAGCAAGGACAGCTTAACTTTCTTCTTCCCCGTGCCCAGCGCATCACACACACACCCCCAACAATGCACGCACCTTTTGGTTATTTTATTTTATTTATTTTCTCTTATTTATTTCAGTGCTCTGAGGGAGAATTCTGTTTGTAGAGGAAGATGTTGTGTTGCATGAGGCTCGTCTCTTCCAATATAAATTATCATGTGAGCACTGTGGTTTTTCTGTTTGACAGGCTTAATTAATTGGCAGGAGCCCCCGAAAATGACAGTGGCACTAATTGCAACTCAGAGTGAATTTCTGTCATCGTGGCGCGCCTGTCAGCGGGCATGCCCCGGCCCCAGCCGGCAGAGCGGCCAGCCCTCCCCGTCCAGGCAGGGACAGTATCCCCAGCAAGTGCGGACACAGGCACACCGTCTGCATGCAGCAGCGACGCTTACTGCCAATAAAGTTTATATGGCCACGGCTCTGCAAAGCCAACAGCTGCTTGGGGACCTCGGATTTTACTTAAGATATTTTAGAGACTTCTCCTAGCTGGCCGGCTTGCATTCAGACTCCGAGAACCGTAATTCACTCCGCGCCCCTCCCAACACTGGATGGCCCTCATTAGCACGTCGCTAAATAATGTTTGAGTTTACCCCAGATCAGAAATATTCCACCATAAATATTAAGCCAATTAGGAAAATGTACAAATGAGAAGTGCATTAACACTGCCTCAAACATAACACCTATAGATTACAGCTGACAACTTCACCCAGTACACCGCGGTCGGATCGGGGGCTTGGTGGGAATTTGCGCTTGGCCGTAGCGGTCTCCGATTAAGCTCTCGTTAGGGACTAGCTCCAATTGTAGGGAAGGGGGGTTGAAGAAGCGTCTCCTTATGGCTAAGTAAAATGGGATCTTCTGCCTTTTACAAGATAACTGTATGTTACATTTGCTTTTGAACTGGGTGGACAATATAGTGCCCTTGGTGTATTATGGCCGCCTGCCGCACATGAGCCCCGTTATTTATTTGATCCTGCAGGAAACCAGATGTGTCCTGGGAGCCAGTTTTGCTACCAGGGAGCTGTCTTGAGTTGAAAATCCCTATCGTTTACTCGCTGAAATGTAGCAGGGGAGACAATTAAGGAGTTTTTCATTTCTAAGAATTTTTATTACCACCGGCAGTTGAAAATGCAAGCCAGTGGCCGGCACCGACAGCCTCTAGGAATCTTGGGCACGCCTGAGCCTCTGTCGGTTTGTGGATGTGTATAAGGGAGTGGGATGTTAAGGTTAACCTTTTGGGGCCTGAATTACATATCACGGAAGACATTCTAATCATGGGCCTGTAAGTACTTTCTGAAACGGCTGCCCCTACTTGGATCCCTGTAACAGGAGAGCCGTTTTCCAAAGGGCCTTTTCTTTCTGGTGTCATTTTGATTATTTTGCACCAGAAACTTTCTGTCTCCTGAGGACGCTTTCTGCTTCACGGCGCCGTATGCTTTTCCTTAGCACGGAGCCATCCTGTGATACAGGACGGTCCCCATTTTCCAAGTTGAGAAGAATGTGGAGTTACTGCCCTGAATCATTTGTGCAGGGTCGCACACAGGACTTCAGGAAAGATCTCTTGAATTCAGTCTGACCCCTGACACCTGCTCGCGGTCCCATCTGCAGCTCCTGTCCTTGGGCTTCTCAGCCGCGTGTGGCCAGATCTGGTCGCCAGTTGTGGCATCTAGTGACACCGGTGACCCCTTCCTCTCTTCCCCTGGGCCCCGCTCACACTCTTACTAGCGTGGTGTCTCTGTGTGTATATGTTCCTTGTGTAAAGGCACAACACGTGATAGTATAGCTGCCGTATCTCTCCACTCCCGAAGTCCAGTGGCCTCGCTTACATAACTCAGGTATAATAAAGCATCACCCACTTCAGTTTTTTGCATTCGCGTGGCAGATCAGATCTTTTAGGTCCTGCAGCCATGATTCTAAAGTCTCAATTCTCTGCAGTTGGTGCTAATCCCAAGAGCTTCCCAAGGAAACAGAGCTAAGAGCCCTGAATAACCTGGATCAGCCACCATAGATGTGTGGTTCGAACCCCGCCTTTTCACGTACCTACAGCCTCTTCCTGCCCGCACCTCCCTCTCTGCATGTCCCTGCCCCAGCGTTTCCTGTGGAAAACGTTCGGCATGTATTAAAACACACACACACACACACACACACAAAACCTCACAGTCCTATTTATTACCTGCATGATGAAATGCACAGGCAGGCCAGAAGATTTCCGGTTTGGGTCCCATGACCAGCATCTTCTGAGATTTTTTATTTAAAACAAAAAAAGAGGGGCATGTTCTCGTTTCTAAGATGAAACTAGTCATTATTTCCACCCACTTGATCATGTACATTTAATGCTAAAAGAAAACAATATTTATGAAGTCTCCTGGGCTCCATTTTATCTGGAAGACAGAATTGGCTTTATACCGGGGTCCTATGGGCTGACGGAGACAAGTAGCCCATGCCTTCTCGGGTGCTGGCAAGGGTCTGCTGATGTAGAAGATATGGTTCATGTTTACTTTGCTTTATATCTGTAGGGTAGTTTATTGCAGCATCAATATCACCTAGAGGTACGTGTCTTTGGGCCCTACCCCATGCCTACCCAACCCATATCCCTGGCGTGGGGCCCAGTGATGTGCTTTAACTCTCTAGAATATTCTTATGCAATTAAAATTTGAGAGGCACTGGTCTATGCCTCCACCAAGCGGCCTAAGTAGATGTCCACAACCCTGCCTAGAGTCTGCTCCCTGTCGTAGCCCAAGGCCCTGGAATTCAATCAGATCTTGAGACCCAGCTGCCTATCCTTTTTCTTTACCAGATGCTCGTCTGCCCTAGCATACCCAGTATGCCAACCCAGCAGGTGCCACTGCCCACGGAGAATATCTCTGTGTCTTGTCCCAGTACAAGAGGATTATACGCTATGATCAAATGTCATTTTCCCCAGAAATGCAAGGTTGGTTCAATACATAGAGATCAATTGATGTAGGAGTGCCTGGGTGGCTCAGTCAGTTAAGCGTCTGACTCTTTATTTCAGCTTGGGTCATGATTGCATAGTTCATGAAACCGAGCCCCACAGCACAGAGCCTGCTTGGGATTCTCTCTCTCTCTCTCTCTCTGTCCCTTCCCCGCTTGCACTCTTTCCTCTCTCTCCTCTCAAAGTAAATAAATAAACTTTTAAAAAACTCAATCGATGTAAAACACTTGATTAATAGTGTATAGGACACAAAGTACATGATCATCTCAAGAAATTCAGAAAATAAATCTGAGAAAAGCCCATACCCTTTCATGATATAAACACTCACCAAACTGGGAATAAAAGGAAAATTCCTCGGCCTGAATCCATGAGAAGCCCACACCTAACATCTTGTTTAATGATAGTATCCTGAAGGCTTTCCCCCCTAAGATCAGGAACAAGTCAAGATGTCTACTGTCTCCACTTCTGTTTAACATTGTACTGGAAGTTCAGCCCAGCGAATTAGGCCAGAAAAAGAAACCAGAGCCATCCAGATCATAAAGGAAGAGGTAAAACTACCTCTCTCTGCAGATGACATCTTATATATAGGAAATCTGAAGGAATCCACAATGAATTGTTAGAGACAGTAAATGAGTTCGGCAAGATTAAAGGGTACAGGATCAACATACAAAACTCAGTTGTAATTCTGTACACTCACAATGAAAATCCAAGATAAAATTAAGAACAAAATTTCACTTATTATAGCATCAAAAATAATCTTATACTTAAGAATAAATTAGCTGGTATACTGACAATTTAAAAAGATCATTCAAAAGGATTAAAGAAGATCTAAGTAATTGACAAGACATCCCATGTTCATGGACTAGAAGACTTAATATTTTTGAGATATCAGTACTCCTCAAATTGATACATAAATTCAACACAAAAGCTCTCTTTGAAAATCTCTGCTGCTTTTATTTTTTTTCAGAAATGGACAAGCTTCTTCTAGCATATATGGAAATACAAGAGACCCGTATACCGGCAAAAACTCTTAAAAAATTAACAGAGTTGGAGGGCACACACACCACAATTTCAAAACTTACTACAAAACTACAGTAATCTAAGGCTGTGTGATATTGGCCTGAGAATAGACATATAGACCAACAGAACAGAGCTGACAGTTCTATAATAACCCATACATCTGTGATCAGTTGATTTTCAACAAAGTTGCCAAGAACCTTCAATGGGAAGAAAGAGTCTTCAAAAGATGGTAAAACTGAATATCCACACGCAAAAGAATGCAGTTGGACCTCTGTCTCATGCCATCTACCCCCCCAAAAAAAAAAATTAGCTCCAAACGAATGAAAGACTGAAGTGTAAAAACTGAAACTATAAAACTTTCAGAAGAAAACATGGGTAAATCTTTGTGACCTTGGATTTGGCAATGGTTTCCTAGATAGGACGCCTAAAGTACAAGCAAAAGAAGGAAACATAGATTGGACTTCATTGAAATTAAAAGTCTTAGTGCCTCAAAAGACGAAATCAAGCAAGTGATAAGACGACACACAGATGGGTGATAATATTTAAAAACCGTGTATCCAATTAAGGGTCTAGTATCCAGATCATGTAAACAATGTTTACAACTCAACAGTAAGTAGACAGATAACCTAGTTTTTAAATGTGCAAAAGACTTTGAAGAGACATTTCTCTAGCAAAGATATACAAATACCCAGTAAGCACAGGGCCTCCCCACTTACTAGGGAAATGGCAATCAAACCCATACTGAGATACTACTTTCCACGCAGTAAGGATGGCTGTACTCAAGAAGATGGACGGTGGTGGGTGTTGGCAAGGATGCAGAGAAATTGGAACACTCATACACTGTTGGTGGGAATAGTCAATGACACAGTGCCTTGGAAAATAGCCTGGCAGTTTCCCAAGAAGTTAAACATAAGAGTTACCATATGGCCAAGCAGTTCTTCTCCTAGATGCATACCTAAGAGAAATGGAAACACATGTCCATACAAAAATTTATACACGTGTGTTCGTAGAAGCATTAGTCATAATAGCCAAAAAGTGAAAACACCAAAGGTCTGTCAACAAAACATGGACTATCGATACAATGGAATGTTATTCAGACATAAAAAGGAATAAAGTACCTTATGTGCTACAATTTGGGTGAACCTTGAAAATATCGTGTTCAGTGAAAGGAGCCAGACACAAGAGGCCACACATTAAATGATCCTGTTCTTACCGAACCACCAGAATGGGCCAATCCATGTAGACGAAGGTAGATTCGTGCTTAGGAGGGGCTGGGTGAGGAGGGCAGTGAGCTACAGAGAGTGATTTTCCTTTGGGGATACTGAAAAGACCTGCATGTCCATGGTGGTGATGGCTACAGAACTTTGTAAATATACTAAAAACCACTGAATTGTACACATTTAAAGGACGAATTTTGTGGCATTACAAATGATGTCAGTTAAAACAAAACAAAAAGACAAGAAGGAATTTCTAAGGAGAAAGGTGGAGCAGGACATTCCACACGGGAAGATTCTGGGCCAAGGTGCACATGTATGTGTGGTGGGGGAAAGATTGGCCCAGCCAGTACATCGGCCCCTCGTTTGGCCCGGGGAGCCCGTGGAGGAGTCTGTCCAGGATAGTGCTCTGGTCAGCGGTCATACTTCAACCAGAACGCGTGTTCGAGGGAAGGTAGTCTAGAGGTGAGTGAGGCCAGGGGGAAGAAGGTAGTACCTCATGTTGAGGTGCATGAGTGAGTCTAAATCCATGATCATCCCTGCCAGGGCCTTGGGGAGAGCCTGTGAGAGGGCCGGCCGAGCCCAGCCATTGTATCACAGAACTCACATGACAAACCAACGTCATTCTCCATCATTATAGATCAGGACCTGGCCTGAGCGCAGAGACCAGAATCCAGCCCAGGTTCCGCTGGTGGCAGGACCCTTCCCCAGAAGCAGAGGCAGACCAAAGGGACCCAGGGGTGTCCCGCCATATGCACTCTTACCCATACTGAACTTGGGTGCTGACACAGACAGGCATACACAGTGATGACTAGTGTTCTTCCTTGGGCTGTTGGACGATGGCTGAGGCCATTAATGAACCAGCAGAACAAACAAGGTAACTTCAGTCACAGGGTCCCGACGGACCAATTTCGTGTTAGTACAGGTAAAGCTGACAAGGTGGTTAAGCAGCCTGTCTCGCATGGCCGGGGCCCAGCCAGCCCAGTCCCGTCGTGGTATTGGAGCGGGATCTCTGGGCTCTAGGGGCCACACTCTCCCAAAGCAGCAGAACAGAGTCCTGATTTCTCCCGAGAAATTGCTTGTGGTCCCAGAGAGTGGGAACTGCAGTGGCAACACCATTAAGTCTTCAAATAATGAAGGTGTCATTTGTAACCGATACTAAATTTCATCATCCTGGGGGTCCAGAAGACGAGTGTTACCTGAAGCACACATCACTCAGTCTTCGGGACTCGCTTCTATAAAAAGCATCTCAAATGCAGATGATCTAATACAAATGACCATGGAGAACAAATACATAATGATGATGACTTACCCATGACTTTCTCCCCAAGGACGTCCAAGTGCTGCCCTGTATGTTTTCACATGGGTCCTCAGGATCCCAATAAAATTGGAAGATACCTGCTTAAAATCAGAGAAAAGCAAAAAACTGGGGTGCTTGGGTGGCTCAGTCGGTTAAGCGTCAGCCTTCAGCTCAGGTCATGATCTCACAGTTTATGAGTTCAAGCTCCACATTGGGCTCTGTGCTGACAGCTCAGAGCCTGAAGCCTGCTTCAGATTCTGTGTCTCCCTCTCTCTCTTACACATCCCTGCTCACTCTCTGTCTCTTTTTCTCTCTCTCAAAAATAAATAAACATTAAAAAAAAAGTCAGAGAAGAGGACCCCCTCTCCCACGTAAGCAAAATGACTCACCTATACTCTCACCCAGTCTTGGAGCAGGACTAGCTCATGGACTTACCATCCAGAGGCCCCATAAGAGAAGTCGCCTGCATGGCTTGCAAGCGTGGGGTTCTGTCAACAATCACAGCCTCCTGCCGTGTCTTCCCACTGCTTCAGGGGTTTTCAGGCCAAGAGGCACTTGGAGATTTCTCCGTGGGGGCAGTGGATGAACTGACAAAGACGAATACAGTTTTGTTCTAGAATGCCAAACTGTGCCTTTCTAAACACATTAAGTGAAATGAGTGTAATCATGGCATTATACTCCACAAAGTTCCAGGGGAGCCATAGGAGATGATCAATAAAAAGGAAGTGGCCACCAAAAAGCCCCAGGGGGCATCCGTCCAGTGGAAGATTCCACATGCACAAGAGAGTGAATGTCTGATTTTGGAGAATGAGACGTGGCAGGGTCGCGCGTACAGATGGTAGCATGCAAACTCATTGAAAAGCTCACAGGACAGTTGAGGGAGGTGAAAGGCATAGGGCATCCTAAGATGCGTGTATGAAGCAACATTTCTGGGACTATAGGTGGTAAAAATGGAATCCAGATGCCATCAAGGGGGCTCTAATCTAGTGGGAACAGCGGACCCCATTTAGCTAGAATAACACAAGACCGGAGAGGATGCTAATAACCACAGCACAAATACAGGCCAATGTACAATCGCTTAAATTTGTAATAACAAGTAGACTTTGCATCAGGAAAATAGGTGGGATGTTATGTCATTTTCTGTCACCGGTAACCTTACAGTTCAAAACACAATTACTTGTCATTTAAAGTTCTCATTCCTTCACTACAGTCCTATCTAAGACAGTTTTGTGTTTTGATGATCACATTGCATCTTGACAAAACGTGTGTGCGAGGGTTTTTTTTTTAACCCTCTCCCCCACCCCACCGGGATCAACCCTGTTTTCCAAAGTGCAGCAAAAGCCGGCGGCAGTAATGAGGCGGCATTGAGGATGATTTCACCAACTGTCCCCGAGACGACAGCTCCACCAACAGGGAGTGAGGACACCCCTTTCTGGACCCACTCGTGTCAAAGCTGAGCACCACCTCCAGGGGAAGGAAAGGCTGAGGGGATACGTATCTCTGCAAGAAGAAAGGTGGTGGTAAGGGACCAAAATGGAATCGTGCTCACCCTGAGAAATCTGTTTTCAAGCCGGCAAGGCACCAAGTGCTAAGGAGCAGTGAGGAGAAACATGGAGTCAGGAAGGGCCGGAATGTTCTGTGAAGTCCTGTGATGGGAAGAAGATTGAAAATGCTCCCCCCACCCACGCTGCCCTGAGTCAGGGGTGCCTGGGAGGCTCAGTCAATGAAGCATCCATCTCTTGATCTCAGCTCAGGTCTTGATCTCAGAGTCCTGAGGTCAAGCCCCGCATTGGGCTCCGTGCTGGTCATGAAGCTACTAAAAATAAATAATGAAATAAAATGCCCCCAGTCGGGCCCACACGTTTGGTGACGACCTTGAATGTGTTGTCATACAGAAAGGCCACTGCTTCTTAACGTTACACGGTCATTGGGCTTCCAAGAGTCTTCCCCATGAAAGATCCTGTGGCCCAAACCAGGTTACTTCGAGGGTGAGCTTGATCCTCTCCCCACACGCACACCTTGGCCCCTGGCACCTCACCTCTCAAGCTCCCCATCAGCGGCGATACTCCCTCTACCATTGCACATGAACTTTCCAGTCACCAGGGCTTCCCCCGCCATGTCTCCCCTGCTGAGATTCTGTGGAATGGCCGTCTCATGGGTGGCGTGCAGCCAGCAACGTCCATGTCACTGTTCATCACCTCGTGGGCTGGGTGTCCTGAAAACCCCTGATCCAAGGAAGGTCCTGAGGTCTGAGGGTCACATTTGGGCCATTATTTCCCTGCCTTTCTCCCCTGGGGAAAGAGGGATCCTCTCCGCCCTCCCCGTTTGGATGGAACAGCCCCCCTCCCAAGCTCAGGAGACGCCACCCACTTTGCAGATCCATTTGCGAAAACAAAGACTGCAAGAAGCTTTGACGTGCAGGCTGACACGTGCCTGTGCAAAGGCCAGAAATCTGGTCCAAATGTAAACCAGGGGCTCCCCCGAAACCCCCCTTTTCAGCTTGTTGAGTTGAGTCATGAACTCTTAGAATCATTGGATTATTTAGTGAGGCAGGGGAGGGGTCATTTTTTTCAAAACTTATTTTGAGGGGCACCTGGCTGGCTTGGCTGATAGAGCACGTGACTCTTGATCTCAGGGTCATGAGTTCAGCCCCACGTTGGGTGTGGCGCCTACTTAAAAGAAATGTATTTTGACATAAAACTTGTACACGGTGCAATGAGTGTGTGATCAGTTCCACCTGTTTTTCATTTTTAAGATTTTTAATTCTGGTATAGCTAACACTCAGTGTAATATTAGTTTCAGGTGTACAACACAGCAATTCAACACTTCTGCAGTCACCTGGCACTCACCAGGACAGGTGTGCTCTTTAGTCCCCATCACCTATTTCCCCCACCCCCCCAGCCATCTCCCCTCTGGTCGCTGGTAACCAGTGGTTTGTTCTCTATGGGTAAGAGTCTGGGCCTTGGTTTGTCTCTCACTTTTTGTTTGTTTGGGTTTGTTTGGGTTTTGTTTTGTTTTTTTTTTTTTTTTTGGCTTTGCTCATTTGTTTCTTAAATTCCACATATAAGTGAAATTATATGATATTTGTCTTTCCCTAATTTACTTATTTCTCTTAGCGTTATACTTTCTAGCTCCATCCGTGTTGTTGAGAATGGCAAGATTCATTCTTTCTTAGAGCTACGTAATATTCCATCGTGCGTGTGCGTGTGTGTGTGTGTGTATACCGCATCTTTTATATCCGTTCATCTATGGATGGACATTTGGGCTGCTTCCATAATTTGGCAATTGTAGATAATGCTGTAGTAAACATAGCAGTGCATGTATCCCTTTGATTTAGTGTTTTTGTTTTTTTGCAGCAAATACCCAGTAGTGCCATTACGGGATCATAGGGCAGTTCTAACTTGAACCATTTGAGGACCCTCCATACTATTTTCCTTGGCAGATGCACCAGTTTGCGTTCCCACCAACAGTGCATGAGGGTTCCTTCTTCTCCACCGCCTCGCCAACACCTGCTGTTTCTTGTGTTTCTGACTCTAGCCATTCTGACAGGTGTGAGGTGGTATCTCTTTGTGGTTTTGATTGGCATTTCCCTGATGGTGAGTGATGTTGAGCATCTTTTCATGTGTCTGTTGGCCACCTGGATGCCTCCTTTGGAGAAATGTCTGTTCTTATTTGGGTTTTTTTTTTCCTATTGTGTTGTATAAGTTCTTTGTATATTTTGGATCCTAACCCTTTAATTGGATAAGTCATTGGCAGCTATCTTCTCCCATTCAGTAGGTTGCCTTCTATTAGTGTTGTTGGTTATTCTCTTCGCTGTGCCAAAGCTTTTTATTTTGATGTCGTCCCAATGTGGGTGTTTTGCTCTTATTTCCCTTCCCTCAGGAGACATATCCAGCAAAATGTCACTACCGCCAGTGTCAGAGACAGTTCTGCCTGTGCTGTCTTCTAGGATTTTTATGATTTCGGGTCTCACATTTACTATGTCTTTCATCCATTTTGAATTTATTTTTGTGTCCAGTATAAGAAGGTGGTCCAATTTCTCTCTTTTCCATATAGCTACTTTCCAAAACCATTTGTTAAAGAGACTTTTTCCCTTTGAATATTCTTTTCTGCTTTGTCGAAGATAGTTGACCGTGTAATTGTGAGTTTATTTCTGGGTTTTCCTTTCCATTCAATTGATCTGTGTGTCTATTTTTGTGCCAGTACCATACTGTCTTGGTGACTACTGTCTTGTGTAAAACAGCTTGAAGTCGAGAATTATGATGCCTCCAATTCTGCTTTTCTTTTTCAAGATGGCTTGGGGAACACCTGAGGGGCTCAGTTGGTTGAGCGCCCAACTTGATTTCAACTCAGGTCATGATCTCACAGTTCATGAGATGGAGCTGCACATCAGGCTCTGCGCTGACAGCAGGGAGCCTGCTTGGAATTCTCTCTCTCCCTCTCTCTCTCTGCCCCTCCCCCATTCTCATGCACACACATGAGACAGACCAGAAGAGTATGTCTGAAAATATAGCCAATTATTATGACATCAATTAAAACAACCATGTTAGTCTGTGCTGAGCTCTGTGTCTAAGACTCCCAAGTGCCACGTCTCTAAAAAAGGGAATAAAGTGACATTTCTTCTCTGGGGAGGCAGCCTTGTCTCTTAGAGAAACATCCTTCTCGTCCTTTGCAGCCTGAGTTCTGACCCTGTGAGGTGAGACTCAGGAATCGTGCATGATTTTCCCATGTGGTCACAGAATCCAAGGAGCAGCGACCACCTGGGATGAGCCTGTTCCAGATCACAGCCACTGGTCCTTCAGCGTCAGCCGTCGGTCTTGAACGCTGGCCACTCTAGCAAAGGGAAGGGCGTGTTGTCTGTGTTCCTGTGAAATGGAGTGGCTCTTTCTGAAGTCACATAAGTAGCCTCTGCATCAATGGATAACAACCTACAGGTAAAAAAGATAGTTATGCTTGTTTAGAATAACCTTAGTGTTAGCCAGGGTTTCATTGAAATACACCCTTGTTCCCCGCCTTCCCCACCGGCAAGAGTGAAAACTGGCTACATTGGCAAAATCTTCCTGGAAGGAACTTGGCAATATGTATAAACAGCTTTCAAAACGACATACTTTGTGGGGCGCCTGGGGGGCTCAGTCGGTTAAGCGTCCAACTTCGGTTCAGGTCATGATCTCACAGCTCATGAGTTGGAGTCCCGCGTCGGGCTCCGTGCTGACAGCTCAGAGCCTGGAGCCTGCTTCAGATTCTGTGTCTCCCTCTCTCTCTGCCCCTCCCCTCTCATGCTGTCTCTCTCTCAAAAATAAACATAAAAATTTTTTTTAAAAACACCACATACTTTTTGACCTACCAGTACTTCTCGCATTCATCCTAAAAAAAGAGGTGGTGAAGAAAGTTCATTGAAAAGATATTCATTGCATCGTTGTTCCAGACTTAAAAATTCTATTTTTTTAAGTTTATTTATTTTGAGAGAGAGAGCACAAGTGAGGGAGGGTCAGAACCCTTCGTAAGGCTTGATCTCCCCAACCATAAGATCATGACCGGATCCAAAATCAAGAGTCGGATACTTAACTTACTGAGCCACCCAGGTGCCTCCCCAAGTTAAAAATTGTAAATAAAGCAGGATTCCAAAAAAGGTGATTAAATAAGTTACCGTTTATTTTAGTATACAAATAAGGTATATATTTACATAACATAAAATGCATATATGAGTGAAGCATTTTGAAGACTTTAAAAATAATGCCATTATGGGGCGCCTGGGTGGCTTAGTCGGTTGAGCGTCCGACTTTCGCTTAGGTCATGATCTCGTGGTTCGTGGGTTCGAGCCCCGCGTCGGGCTCTGTGCTGACTGCCAGCTCAGATCCTGGAGCCTATTTCCAAGTCTGTGACTCCCTCTCTCTCTGTCCCTCCCCTGTTCACACTGTCTCTCTCTCTCTCTCCTAGAAATAAATAAAACATTAAAAAAATTAAAAAAAAAAAAATAATGCCATTAGGGGCACCTGGGTGGCTCAGTTGGTTAAGCGTCAGACTTTGTCTCAGATCATGATCTTGCTGTTCATGACTTCAAACTCCACGTTGGACTCTGTGCTGACAGCTTGGAGCCTGGAGCCTGCTTCGGATTCTGTCTCCCTCTCTCTCTGCCCCTCCCCCATTCATGCTCTGTCTCTCTCAAAAATAAACATTAAAAAAAATTTTTAATGATGCCACTGAAAATATAGTAGCACAGAGAGGTAGTCACAGTATGTGAAAAGTACCTTGTCAATTGCAGTGTATTCCAAATTGCAGATTTTGACTTTCTTATAAAAGGTCTATGAGATTGAAGCCTTTTAGAAGGGCTGGGGTTGTCTTATTAGCATGAGCAGCCTGTAGGTGACCTTGCTTCTCACACGGCGTGGGAGTGGTGCCACCCCAAGGGCACATCGCCTGGCGTGTCCAGAGGCCCGTAGCTGGTGTGTGCAGCGGACGATATGCAGATTACAGCTTGCTGGGTGACGAGGCACCAGAGTCAGCACGCGGCTCCCCAAGTGTCCAAGCCCCGCCTTTGGGGACGTGAAAACCTTAGGTCATTCTGACTGAAGGCACAATTTCAGTGCCCCCCACAGGGGAAGTAGAGCCACAAGACTTACCGTTACTTACAGATCCCAGAATGGCAGGGGTGGGGGGTTGGGGGAACGGTCACTGAGCCAGGGGCAGGTCAGTTCCCGACACAGCAGGAAACGACTGTAGGACAGCAGGCACCTGTTACTTACAAGTCGGTTGGGGCTGAGGTCACTAATATTGCTCAGGGTCAACTCTAAGTGGTTATTTTAAAAGGTGTCCAGGAAAAGCCGGGCGGGAACTTGGGACCGGCGTCCTCAGCACAGGTCCTTCTTTACATAGCCAGACTCGGTGTGAGCAGGCGTTTCAGGCTGTCAGATGCTTGGGCAGCAACTCAGAGGAGCCCTCTCCCCCTGACCCCTGGGGCCCTGGCATCCCCTGGCCGCAGCCCTGTGCGAAGAGCAGTGACGCCGGAGGGGGACTTGAGCCACGCAGCCTTGAGGCATGCCCTCCCCAGGCCTCAGTTTCCATTTCTGTAGAGGAACCTGGGTGTTCTCTTTTTGTTCCCAGAAGCTGGATGGGGGGTGGGGGAGGGGAACGCGGTTACGGGTGACGTCCAGAATGCTGCATTCACCCACCGGTGCAGTTAATAATGAGAATGATGTGGATGGAAATAAGCTAATTCTCAAGGACTACGGCAGGTGAAGACCATCTGTAACATTACGAGTCCCTCAAACGATTATATGTAAATATAGTTACACCACACGACCCAGCACTTCCACCTACAGGTGTATACACAAGAGGAATGAAAACGCACGTCCACGTGCAGACTTGTTCACCGGCGTTCACAGCAGCAGCATCGTGCATAATGGTCAAAAGTGGAGACAAACCACGTGTCTGTCCGCTGCAGGACGGATGAACAAAATGTGGCCTGTACAACGGGTTGTTTCCCAGCCACAGAGAGAGTGATGTGCCGACTCATGCTCCAACATGACCTTGAAAACACCGTGCTAAGTGAAAGGGGCTGGTCGCAAAAGACCCCATGTTGTATGATTCTGTTCACACGGAAACCCAGGATAGGCTGCTCCACAGAGACAGACGATAGACTGGGGGTTACCGGGGGCGGGCGCAGGGGGAGGCGGGGGCACATGGGCAGCGACCACTACTAGGAACAAGATCCCTTCTTGGGGGGGGGGGTGAATGTGTCCTTAGCTTGATTGTGGTGCTGGTTGCACAGCTGTGAAAATCCAAAAACCCATTGAATTATAGGCTTTAAATGAGTGAATCGCATGGTATGTGAATTACATCTCGATAAAGCCATTAGATCAAGAAAGAAAATGCGCCACACATTTTAAGTGGTGAGAAAAATAAAAGACAGCAGGTTCTGAAGTTTTAAGTGAGCGGCATCGCCAGCACAGAGAGAGCACCGGGCAGGAGCAGCGGGGCCTCCGGGCTCTGACGGCAACACCACTTCGTCCCCTGACGTCAGTGGCCTTATCCCGGCAGAATCCGTGCAGAAGATCCGGGCGGCGCTCAAGGTCAGCACGCAGGATTTCTGAAGCGTCCGCTGGGGTTCAGCTTGCAGCAGCAGGAGGGACCTGCCGCCTCTCTGGCACGGTCCTGCCCGAGTCGGAGCCCAGACGTGCATACGAGTGGCCTCTGCAGGAGGGATCAACCCTGCACAAGGACAGGCTGAGGCTGCCCGCGGGGGTCCGCTGGTCCAGCCAAAGGGGCGGCCGGGATGTCGGGGCCTGACCACGTGGGCATATACGCCCCAGAGCCTCCCAGACCTGCACTGGAGCCATGTTATCGAAACCCTGGTGTGTGTCCCGCAAACGCGGGGAGGCTCTGCTACGGGCCGTGGAGGCTGTGAGCCACTGTGGGTGAAGCAGGAAGTACCACCTCGTCTGCAGCCGCCGGGACTGCTAATGGCGTAGTGAGGCCGTGTGGGTTTAGGAGTCTGGACGAGGTCGATTAAAGGCGAGAGTTTTAACAACCTGGCAAAGGGTGGAGGGAGTATTTCCTAACATCAAGGCACAGCTTCTCGGCCTCCCGGCCCTCCTGGGTCCCTCTGAGCCCCTGGCCGCCTCCGCGGGCAGCACGGTGGGGGTGTCACGGCTCTGGGCGGCTGGGACACCAAGTCAGAGCTCTTCTCAGCTTCTAAAGCCAAGCCGGATTTTGGAATTATCCACCTTTGCCGAGAGCGGAGAACTGTCCGCAGTGCTGCTGCTCAGGGCCACGGTGATTCTCTTTGCACTGGGCGTCCCCGGCCAGCCCTGGAGCAAACTAAATACATACGCACAAGCTGGGCAAGAAAGCTCAGATGACCTGTGGTTTCCCAGTGCCCAAAACCTGGTTTCTTCTCTCCCAGAACAGGCTTAACGTTTCCCCCTCAGATTTCTCACGCATCCTCACCGCGGTCACCGTTGACGTTCTCCAGACGTGCAGGGGCAGCTGTGTAGCAGTTGAGAGTCCCTAGCAGCCTCAGCCGCTGTCCCTGGACACAGTGACTGGAGCAGCTCAGTGCAAGCCAACCGACAGTTACTGCCTGTGCACAGCGCCCGGTTCTGAGTGCCGGCTCCCTCGCGCAGTAGGTGTGTGGCTTTGGGCAAGTCCCTTAGCCCAGCAGAGACTTTTGGTCTTGTCTGTACCCTGGAGAGGAGAATGTCCACTACAGAGGGCTGTCCATCGCTCTAGAAGTGTAGAAAACCCCTTGCCCAATATCTGGGTCATTAAGTGGTAGCTATGTCAACACCACGGGCCAGCTCAAGACTTAATATGTCAATGCCACCTGCCCGGACTCAAAGTCCTGTGTGGCCACGGCTCTCCCATGCCAGCAGTGCCTCCTCCCTCAGTCTTCTGCCCCTGACAACCACTATCTTCATTCCTCAGCCCTTTCCCCAAACACAGACCTGGCCCCAGTATTGGCCAGAGGGTTGCGTGTTTCTGCTGACTCATTTCCAGGAAATTCAGAGCCGCCAGCTTCCTGAAGTAACTCAGAGCTGGGCTCAAAGAGGGCAGAGGGAGATTGTGGAGAAGGTTACAGGCTTCCCTGGTAAGAGATGGCCCATGGTTTTTGACTTCCAGACAGTCCTTTAGAACACACGACCCTCCTTCTCACGAAAGATCCAGTGACAGTTTTCATTAGAAGTTTGCCCTGATGTCCTTGATAATCAGTCCTTCCAAACCAGTGCTGCCATAGCAGCTGACTGAGAGGCAGTGGCCGGAGGGAGTGGAAACCCCAGATTTCCTGTGAGAATCTGCAGATTCTTGGCCCGTTTGGGCCGCAGGTCAGTTGACTTTGTGTCACTCTGAAAAGGGGTCCTTCTAGCTCCGAGAGCCCGCAGACTTCCCTCCTCTGCCTCCCCAGCTCTCATCCACTATGGAAGGCGTACACATTTCTTTCGTGTCCGTCATCGTGCAACAAGATTTCGTGGAAGAGAGACTTCCGTTGCTCCGTGGAATCACCCAGCACTCTCTTCAGAGGGGACGGCTTCTTCGTGGGGTTAAGGTGCAGACACAATGAGGCATCCATTCACATCCTGCCCTCTGGAACATTCCCGATCAGTTCCTATCTGGCACAGCAGCACAGGCGGGTCCTAACTTTCAGAAGCTTAAACTCGCTGACTCCAAGTTCCTCTTGAATAACCAGAAGAGTCCATTTGCTCTTACCAAGCGATAGTCTGCACAAAACCTAACGCCTAAATGCAGTCAGTATTTCTGAATCGCATGCAGCCAAAATACACGTGCAGAAAGTTTGGGAATCATAAGCCAAGTGAGTTGAAGAGTGGCCAAAACATGACTTTGGTGCAACCCATCCTCTCAGACATGTTTTTTGTTTGCAATTCCTGTTTTTCTTTACCTAACTGTCATCTCTTCAATGAACATAAGGACTGAAGTCCACTGTGAAAGGGCCCAGACAGAGAAGGCCCACCTAGTGTGTCGTTCCATTTCTGTGAGATGTCCCAAAGAGGCGTAGTGCAGAGAGAGGGAAGCAGATGAGTGGCGGCTGGGCGTGGGGTCCAGGACGGACGGCATCTCTTGGGGGCGACAGAGACGGTCTAAAGCAGTGTTGTTGCACAGCCCGCTAGGTTTACTAAAAATCGTTGAGTCGTGTCCTTAACACAGGTGAATTTTATGGCGTGTAAACTATACCTCAATAAAGCTGTTGGGAGAAAAAAAAAGCCTGAGTGCCGCCCTCCCCCACCCCAGGGGGCTCCTGGTTTATTAAGAAAACTGAAGAAAACCCAAGACAAAGAGGCAGCATCAATAAAGGCGAAGCCACAAAAGGGTCCCCTGCTGCAGTCATAACAGTGACCCGTATTCTAGCCTGGAATGAGGAGGAAGGACTCTTTTCCTTGGTTTTCAAAGCCTCTCGGGTAAACATGGAAGCTGCCGGGGGCCTCTTTCTTCAGTGCTGGAAATGGCCTGCAGTCCCTCCGTGGGCCCCCAGAACTCCCCTCCGCAGTCCCCGCGGCACACTGTCCCCAACCTCACAGGCGTGCCTACCTCTCTGACTGCTTCCAGAGGGGCCTCCATCACCAAGAGCTGCCGTGCAAATGTCCTGTGTATCATGAAGACACCACCACTGACTCTAGGTTTGAAAGCTTGTGTTAGGATAAGTGGTTCCGAATCTTAAGAGTATTTGGAGAAGGAAAGCATCCCAAGGGAGCTTCTGTGGGAAGAGCACACCTGTGGCCGTGGGGGTCAAGGCAGCCACAAGCAGTGTCTTAACTTCCGCACACGGGCCTCGGGACACTGTCGGGGAGGCTCTGTTTTCCCGTCCTCAGAAAGCCTTCTGAGAAAGATCTAGAAAGTGGAAATAAGATTCTTTTCACAATCAGGAGAATATTATTATGTGGGGGCTTCTTTGTGAAGCTTTTTTTTTTTTTTTTAAGTCTTGAGAACCTTATCTCCTGAATGTTTCCAACATGGTTCGTAAATCCTCCAGACCTTCTCGGCAAGGAACCAGGGAGCCATATCAAAGCCCTGATTTCCAAAATATACTCCGGTGCATTTTAGTTCCAGCAAATACATGGTAGAGTTGTGTTTGAGAACTGAGGTAAACTAAATTTGAGTGGCTTCTTTATGATGCCTACAACTTCCCGAACCAGTAAGGACGGAGGCTCTGTGCCGTCACATCCCAGCCAACCCCCTAGACTTCCATGACAACAGAACGCTTCCTGAAGAAATAACTGCGAAAGGTCAAGGGCCACGTTTCAGGAAGTGACGGTATTCTGTGGCATGTATGATACATACACATACGCACGTCAGTGACTCCATCCCCAGTCAAGGTTCACGTATGACGTATAGTCCCCCTGTGTACATTTTTCTGAAAATAATCTCTTAAAAACCATTTTAAAGCCTTTTTTAGGCTCGCATTATATCACGGACCTCCTTCCAGGTCGTGTGTTTAACGATGTCTGGTAATCCATCTG
Organism: Hyaena hyaena; assembly: GCF_003009895.1. Classification (NCBI taxonomy): domain Eukaryota; kingdom Metazoa; phylum Chordata; class Mammalia; order Carnivora; family Hyaenidae; genus Hyaena; species Hyaena hyaena. The sequence goes on along the minus strand of NW_024080664.1, from coordinate 4,434,325 downwards.
ATGGCTGAGTCGGCCCTTCGTCATTCGACTGTGGACACCGGGAATCCTTGAAATGGGACAACTCAGATATGCAGGGGGCACACGCTGCATGTGCATCTCAGGGGCTCACGGCTGACCCTGTCCCCCAGATGGCTTTCCAGAAGGAGCCCAGCTACATCAAGGGTCGTGGACTTGTTGGGGAATGTCATAGTGGCCCTGAATCGCTCTCCAGAAGGCGGTGCCCCGCCCCCACACATCCCTCCTCACCCGCTTCCCCTCGCCCCGTGAAGCCGGGCCGCATAGCCCCTCCAAGCTCAGGGTCCTACAGCACTGCTTTGATCAGGCCCTTGTCTGCTGACTCCCGTGCTCCATCATCAGGGTGCTCCAGAGACATGGAGCCTACAGCGTGCGTGCATGCATGCGTGCATACAGGGAGCAAGATGTGCCTTAAGGAATTGGCTCACACGATTACGAGAGCTGGCCAGGCTGCAGGGCCCACAGGCTGGAACCTCAGGCCGAAGGTAACGCGGCGGGCTTGAGGCAGAAGTCCATGTTCAGGAAACCTCGGGTGTTTGCTCCTGAGGCCTGCAGCTGCTTGGGTGGGGCCCACCCTCGTTGCCGAGGGTGAGCTCCTTTACTTAACAGCTGATCACAGATGACACGCACTGTTCACAGCGTCACGTAGGCAGGAGTTCGATGAAATCACCGGGCGCCACAGCCTGGACGACTCAACACATGAAATTGACCGTGAGACCCGCCACGGCTCCAGCTGCCCAGAGAATTCCACCCCAGCAGAAGCCACAAGCTCCCCGTCCTTGGGGAGAGCGTGCATTTTATCGGGCCCTTTCACCTTTTAAAGGATAATCTCCCTGGATGTGTGTGACTGCCAAATGACACTTTGAACAACTTCATGGTGCCACCCAATACCAGACAGGTTTCGTATATTCCTGGCTCCTGTGACTTAGTGCTTTTATGAATTGGACGCAGCCCGCCCTCCAGCCACCTTCTCACTGCAGAACCCTGCCCTTGAGCCTGTCTCCTGCTGTTGCCCCGATTCTGTCCTTCTCTGCACCAAGGGCACCCCTCGTCCCTTGTGTTCAAACAAGTGACCCCTCCCCCGCCTTTCCTTCCTCACCCCGCAGCTCAGCTCTTCAATCTAGCAGGAGGCCTGGCTACAGACGGCGACCCGCAGGCTTGAGCAGTGAAGTTCCTGTCCTGTCCTCCGGAGGGGGTTACCCAGGGCAGCGGCCTAATCCGTACGCACCGCGAGGCACCCCTTGCCTGCCCCCCAGGGTCTCACAGACGCACTACAGGCTGTCTGATGATGTGACCCAGGGAAACATTGAAGCAGGGCAGGGGGACACAGGGAAGCCCAGGGAGACTTCACCAGGGGGAGCAGGGAGGAAGTCGGTGGGTGTGGGAGAGGCTGCTACAGCCAGAGGGAGCTGCCGGTGCAGAGGTGTGGAAGAGGGGCTCAGCAGGACACGCGGACACGCGACCCAGGCAGGGCGTAGCAGGGAGAGAGAGCGCGCGTGCCTGGGTTCTGAAATGGGTCCTGACTCCTGCCTGCGTAGCATGGAGCCCGTCAAACACATCCAACTCCTGGGTCTGAGACCAAGGAAGGCTTATCGTGCCCAGCGCTTGTGTGGGGTCCCAGCCCACCCCCCGCCCCCCACCCAGTCCCTGTAGGGTGACAGAACAGGGCCGGTCTGGGCAGGCAGCAGGCTGCCCTGAGCTCAGAGACCCCACGTCTGACATCGTGGACAGAAAGCACGTTTGCCTCCGTTGCAACGAGCCACTCTGGTGCGGGGAGCCTGTGCAGACGTCCCTAACAGGACAGTCAGCAACACGGGCAGGTGAGTCTCTGCTGGGAAGAAGAGCAGACGAAGTGACCTCCGAAGACCTGACTCCCGACGAGAGATAGGCAGGCGGGGTCAGACATCTCTTTCCTCATGCCTCCGGTCTGAAACGTGTGACAGTCCAGAACCCTCCGTACTCGGGCAGGAGGGGCAGTGCGGGGGAAATGAGGGCGGCTTGCGGCCGGACGGGGGGCTGGGCCTGTGGAGTCCCCAGGCCGAAGGCAGAGGGTTTCACGAGAGCACACGGCCATGGGGCCTCCTGCCGCGCGCCGTCCGGACGCGTCGTCCGGGCCAGTGGGCCCTTTGCCGAGCTCTGAGCCAACCCGTGTTGTCTACGTGTTTCATCCACACCTTCTCTTCCTGGTGGTGTGGGTACTGGATTCCCACTGCTGCCGTGACAAACTACCGCCAATTCAGTGGCGTCACATCGTAACAGTTGTGTTATCTGGCAGTTCAGGAAACCAGAAGTCCACAGTGGGTCCACCCAGCTGTGTCCCTCGCTCGCATAGGCTCCGGGGAGTCTGCTTGCTTGTGCAGGCCGCCCACAGGCCCTGCCCTGCAGCCCCGCGGCCCCATTCTCTGGCCCTGGCATCACCTGCTCTCTGGCTCTGATCTTCCCGCCGCCCAGTGATATCTCCGGGTGGGCCAGTGGATTCCCAGGATGAGGACACGGACCTCGCTGGGGAGACTTCGAGCGTCTGCCCCATTCTCGTGTCGTCTCTAGATGCCGTGGCCCCCAGCATCACGCCCCCACCGCACACACGGCCCCGTCTGCGTGCTTCTCTCCACCCAGACGCGCTGCCTGCAGGCGTAGCTCGGTCTGGGGTGCAAACCATCTGTCTCAAGGAAAAGCACGTAGAGTCAGGACAGGGAGCGCCCTGGGCCGCCGTGAGGGTCTCGGGCAGGAGGGTCAGGGTCAGCCTCCGCCAGGCTGCTGACCACCCAGAGCCTCTGCCTACTTAGTGAAAGCAACGGACAAGATGAGACTAACATACTTGCCCTGCCAAACCCACCAGACAGTGGTAAAGCTCAAACGAGGACTGCCCGGGGATGAACTGTACCTCACCGAAGATGTCGTCACCTTTTCTGTTCTCTCCATTTAACTGCGTGCTCTTGTACGTCAGGAGTGGGCAGGGCGCCGGGGTGGCTCAGTTGGTTGGGCCTTCAACTCTTGATTTCAGCTCAAATCATGATCCCAGGGTCATGGGATAGAGCCATGCTGAACATGGAGCCTGTTTAGGATTCTTTCTCTCCTCTCCCTCTCTCTCTCTCTCTCTCTCTCTCTCACTCTCTCTCTCAAAAGAGTGGGGTACAATGTTGACCAGCTGCCAGGCAGATGCCACACCTCTTGGTCAGAAGCCACCAAGTTATTGGTCGATGCTTCTTTTGTAGAGATGAGTGATTTCCGCCTTGGAATAACTTGCTTGAAAATACGTGGTTGGTAGAAAACGTAATGTTTCCATCTACCTAAAGTTCTGCAGGGTTTTGCCAGGCAATTATCTGTATGAAATACTTTTTTTTTCCCCCAAGTAGAATCCTATTGCTAATGAAACCGTATTTTGAACATGAAATTGTTACAAAGAGGGAAAAAAATGTCATTATCCAGAAAAGCAGCAATAGCTCTCGCATTTGATGGTCTAAATAGAATATTCCTCTTCCAGGGGAGATGAAAGTCTTCCCCCTGTATCAGCCTATGAAATTATTTTAGGATTGAGTTTTAATCCCTGGAACAAGGAAGGGAAATGGAGCCCTAACCCAGGTTCCACGCATGGGAAGTCAAATCTGAAATTTAGAGACGAGGTGTGTGGGGTAGCATGCCTCGTCATTAATCCAAAAGAAATATGAAAAAAAGGGGGCTGTTTTCATGTTGGAAAAAGGCAGCTTAAAAGGTAAGGCTTCCTGCCTGCAGTTTCCCCCGGTGCCCTTTTCCCCGATCACATTCGCTAGATGTCCATTTCTGTAAGTTTTCCCTCTAGAACAAACCTATCATTTTTCACCACGGGATATTTACAGCTTCAATCAGTGCCAAATTCAATTGGCTTCTGATCTCATCGCTGGAAGTTATAGATGCAGATATTATTTGCACTGCGGTTAATTATGGAGCAATCAAACTTTGGCTTTTCCACTGTAATTTCCTCTGCCAGCTAATTTAATTAATCACCCCCAGCTCAGCTCTTCCAGCTGCGACCAGCAGGGCCATTAATTAGGCATGTGGCGGTAGCTCACCGACCAGGTCCCCCTTCCAGGCTGCTGCCCATGTGATCTCTCCGGGAGGGAGAGCTCTTCCCAAGCACCCAGGCAGGATTAGGGGTGGGAAAACACACTGCTCCATCCCCTCCGGAAAGGAAGACAAACCCCTAAAGGACCTGGCGGGGCAAACGGCGAACCCGCAGTGGTGATGCATCATGTGGAGCGGAAGAACGAAGGCCTCACCTTCCCTGTAGACGGGCCTGTGGGCCGGGGAACAAGTGGCAATTGGCGATCACCCCTGGTCTTGGGTTTTTCAGTCAGCCTGAGCTCTCTGCCAGCACTGCCGCGGTCCTTGTCACGCGGAGCTGTCGCATCGCTTCCCAGGGTCTGTTACATCGATACCGTGACTTTGGAGGCTGACTTTTTTTCCCCTGGAGGAAAGATTAGAGAAAGCACTGTTTTGGTTATATCATAAAGTAGCGACTTTTGGTCTGTACCCATTGAAATTGATGCCTCAGTCAGTTTCAAGGGGGTTCTCCTATCGCGATGCACTAAAGAGCCGTTCATTTTCAAGCAGGTTCCTGCTTACGTTTCCCACACAGGGAACACTCGTTACTGAGAAACCATTCCTGGACTTCCACGTAATTGTGTGTGTGTGTGTGTGTGTGTGTGTGTGTGTACATCCATACACAGAGATAATCACCCAGGTGTGGGAGGCTTTCTTACGGTTATTCTTAAATAGAGGTTTTTTTGGTTTTTTTTTTTTTTACAATTAAGTGAGGTTTTTTTTCTAAATACACAGGAAGATTTTTTTTTTAAGGAACTGGTTAGGAAGTCTGAGTTTTGCACAAAAGGATAAATTGATGAACAGGTGTTTTCAAGAGCTGTAATAAATCATCCCAGAACAAGGAATGCCTCTTCCGAGATCCCATCCAGCGCCCTGCCCTCAGTTAAATGAATCAAAGAGATGAATGTGAGCGTGCCCGCACACACGCACACACACTCAGGCACACACAAAGGTTCGACTCGAGAGGGAGGGAGGCGGTCCAGCTCAGTAATTAAAGGGATAAGAAGGACGCATTGTGTGCAGGTGGAAGAAAACGTGGAGCGCTCACACAGTCCGTAGGGCCGGACCTGTGTGTTCAGCCAGACGGGAAGCACCCCCGTCATAAAACCCCCGTGGCCTGTCAACACCGCATTTTCCTCCCACCAGGGAACAGGGGCAGGGAGGCCCCAACAGTGTCTGGGCTTCAACAGGGGCCGGCCTGAGGGTGCCTTCCTGGGGAGGCGGGGTCTGCACGGCCCTTAAACAAGCGTATTCAGTCTTGATGGCCAGCCCTGTGACCCGCGCTGGCGCTGGCGTGCTCAAATTTAAATGCACGGCACATGCATTCGTTTTGCGCATGCAAATGCAGTTGCAAGTGGCAGTTTCTCCCTAATGTTCCCGCTCTGCTGTTGGGACCATGGGAGCTTTGGAGAATTACAAAACAACCATAATCCAAAGGTCTTCTGCAGACTTCCGTTCTCCAAAAAAAAAAAGATATTTTTTAGTCATTCTCTTCCAGAGAATCCTCTCTTTGGATTTAAAGACTTGTAAAGCCTGAAACGAATACCGTCTCCCTATGTCCAATGTCAGATGCTCACCCACCTCTGTTACTCCCTGAACCGGCCTGTGCTGGTGAAGGGGAGGCAGAAACACCTGATCCTCTGCCTTTGGAGCACTGAGCTATGAATCAGAAAGTGCTCTTATTCCTGAAGGACCCACCCCCACCCCCACCCCCCAGCTGGTACTGGGGTCAGTTTGGCAGAGAAACCCCGTCCAGGGCTACTTTTGTTCCTGACGCTGTGTCTACAGTGCTAACCTCACAGCCCGGGCCTCAGTCTCCCCACACATGGAAAAACAGACCCCCTCCCACGTGGGACAGCCAGCTCCTGTAGATCCCAGAGACCCGGAAGGCTTCCTTTAACTGCTTCCTTCCCTCCTCTCTGCACCAGCCCCTGGCGGCCTTCACTGTCAGTGAAAAAGAAATGCTAGCCCAGAGAGAGTCGAGGGGAGGCTGCCAAAGAGGCATGGGCAGGCCCGGGGCATGACCAGGCCCCTGTGGCGGCCCCCGCGGGCACCCTGTGGCTTTGCAGGCCTAGGGAACTGCCCTGCTCCATGGGCCACCCCAGGATGTGGGCCAGCCGCCTTCCTTTGTGAAGGCTTGGCACCCTCGAGGGGGGCTCCTGGCGGGGACAATGGCTGTCCGTCAGGGATAACAAATCCCGGTCTTGGGTTCATTGGGCCCGACGGGGTGGGGTGATGGCACAAACCCTGATCACTGTTGTCACTTCGCCGCTCTTGCTGCAACCTTGGAGCAGGAGAGGGCCCATCCCGTCACTGAGTCTTTAAAACCTGCCCTGAGCTTCCTTCTTTTTTCCCCTCCTGCTTGGAAACAGGCTCTGACAGTCTGAATGTTGGAAATAATTGGATTCTAAATTCTAATTCATCTGTAAAGTATTCAGTGATTAAATTAGCCTAATAGATATTATTTCTTACGTGGCTGCATAATTTTTACCCTGCTCGGATCTCAGAGGCCCTGACGTGCCCCCCAATTTACTATTGACGTGAAATTCTCAGAAGGGCGAGACGTAACTCTGCCTTCTTCCGTCTGTTTTCCCAGGTTAAGAGTGAAACTGATTTATGCTTAAAGGGCGTTACCTTAATGCCCTAGCACAGTTGCACAATGTCTGTTATTCTTGAAGAAGAGCTGCAGAGAAAAATATTATTTTATGTAATCTTGGATCATCTTCTTCTAGTCAGAGACCAAGAGATATTACCGACCTTTTAAACGTGGTGATCGGCCCTTTTCTTACAAATTGCATGGAGTTTTTTAAATAGTTGGAAACGTTATCAAAGTAGAACTAAAATCGTCAGCTCGTTGCATAGACCTTAGAAGTGTGAGGACGGTGCACACATTTTAGATATCCCGGAGACACATTTGAGCTGAGGCACCTTTAACTCTTTGCCTGGATAAATTCTTGGCCGGAAACCAGAGAACGGGAAGAAAGGCCAGGACTCTGGCCTCACCTCCAAGGAGGGCATCTCTCTCGTCCATTCCATTCTTCCGCCTCATTTCTGTGTTTCTTCACCTGAATTTAATTTCTTCAAGTATGTGCCTCTCCCCTCCCCCACCCCCCTGTCCTGCCTTCCTCCAAACATCTGCAAATAAAATTTGCAGCTCCCTCCCTGGTTCAGTAGCTGGAAACAGCTGGCGGGTTTTGTGCGGGAACTGAGCAGTGGGGGGGGACACAGTTTGGGCAAACACTTGGGAAACCCGGGACAGAGGAGGCCGGGGAAAGTCAGGAAACTGTTTTCATGAGTAAATGAAGGAAAACAAAGGCCGCCCAGCATGAACAGAGGGGACACACACTCCCATCTGAATAGCTCCCTAAAAGCAGAGCTGAAAAGGAAGAAGGCCCCGTTTGCTTCTGGGGATCCAATAAATTGTTTCAGGAAGTGAAAGTCTGTCCAGGCTAATGGAGCCGAGATTGACAGCACTTCTCATTATGAAGCCCATCAGGGGGCGGGGCATTGAGGGCCGTTGAGGGGCCGGGGTGGGAGGGAGGGAGCCCCAGCCCCAGGTGGGGGGTCGTCCTGTGTTCACTGAAAGAGTCTGCACCCCCACAACCCCTCCCCTCCAAGAAAAGACCACAAGAAAAGAGAACCTCATCTTTCAGGGGCTTTTTTTTTTTTTTTTTTTTTTTTTAACCTTTTCTATCATAACACATCCTGCCTGCCACTTGTCACGCATCTGCTGGAATCTTCTGCTCCCTCTTCCCAGGGACCCTGCTGAAGCGGCGGGTTACAGCATCCGAACCCCAGAACATTCTCCTCCAGGAACAGCCGCCTTATGGCTTGGACCCGCCTGGACCAATTTGATGTTCTGGGTGAAGATCCTCCCCTAGGCTGATAACATGATCATGGGCATTTTTTAAAAGCTTCTTTGTGGTGCCCTGGCTAGTGTGTTAAGGCCAGCTACAGGGCCATACCTGTTACACGCTGGGGGCCATCCGTTGTTTTCTTTGTCCACGCAGGACCAAGCTAAGGGGAAGCTGACCTCAGTTGAACAAGATGGAGTAATCATTATCCAGGACTCTAGAACGGGCTGTGGGAGGTGAAGGGCCAGCCACCTCTGCGGGGGGGGGGGCATTTCAACTATCTTCTGTGCTTGAGACCCTCTACCTGCTCACAGGTGCGAGAAACCTCGAAGGCTGGTCAGCCTTCCCACAAAGAAGGTGACCAGGCACAGGCCAGGGTAGAGAAGGCAAGCGACACACATGCTCAGTGTCCCCTGGCCCGGGGGACAGGTCACAAAGGTCTGGTTGTCCAGTGTGTTGATGCGCTGGTCTGATAAGACTCCCCGCGGGGGCAGGGGAGACTCGGTGACAGTTGTTCCCAAAGAGGTGGGGAGCCTAGCTGCTGCCCTTTCATTTTGAACCTCACCCATGCAGGTCACCCCAGGACCTCCAGCGATGCCCCCTGGCCTGGTTCCCAGCCCCGCCCTTACCAGGCCTCAGGGAGTACCACCTGACTAAGCAGTGACTTGGGGGGACTTCTCCGCCCTCTTGGGTTCAATGGCTGGGGTGGGGGCTGGGAATTAAATTGACAACAGATAAACTGGGGGAAAGGCATACACGTTTATTGATTTTTTTTTTTTTTATTTTACCTGCAGTTGGGGGGTGGGGGGCATCAGAGAAAGACGTGAATACCAAAAGGGTGAGGAGGGGGCGCCTGGGTGGCTCAGTCGGGTAAGTGGCCGACTTCGGCTTAGGGCATGATCTTGTGGTCCGTGGGTTCGAGCCCCACGTCAGGCTCTGTGCTGACAGCTCAGAGCCTGGAGCCTGCTTCAGATTCTGCGTCTCCCTCTCTCTCTGCCCCTCCCCAGCTCATGCTCTGTCTCTCTCTGTCTCAAAAATAAATAAACGTTTAAAAATTTAAAAAAAAAAAAAAAAACAAAGGATGGAGAGGTTCAAGAGCTTATGTGGTCTCTTCACAGGGGAAAGGGAGGGGAGAAAGGCCATTCCTGGGAGAGCACCTGGTGTGTAGAAAGGATAAATGGGCCCGTAGGAACCCAGATGGGAGACCTAATAGCTTGTGACAGGGTTTGGGTGTGGAGCCCACTTCTCTCTGGTGGTGAGAGTCCACCTTCCTGGTTGATGTACCTCCCGGGACAAAGATTGACCACAGTTGAGTTCTTTTCAGTGGAAGACCTGTCTGTAGGCAGGTAAAGGTCGCTCAGAGAGGTCCTCTTCCTACAGTCGTTGGTCCTCAGAATGATTCTCAGGCATGTGCTGTGCATTCTGAGTCCTACGCAGGGCATGAAGTGTCCTTAGACAGTGGTGCCCTTTGTTAGCCGTACCGAGAGTCCATAGCATTTTGCCTTTGAAATTAGCAAAGGAGGAGTGTTCTCGTGCTGTGCACACTGAGGAAGAGGCTGGGTGGCTCCAGCTCTGCTGGAAGATGGAAGCAGCAAGCACCTGTGGCCGCCATCTTGAAACATCAGACTCTCTGGTACACCTGTTAGTTGGCTGGCATTTCCAGAAAGGCTGTGCTTACTGTTGAGTGAGTGGACGATAGGTGTATCTTGAGGTTGATGGCCTCTGTGAACTTAAATATTGGTCTTAGTCATTCACAGCCTGTCTGCACATTGTAGATATGCTGACATGAACAGTTATTTTTGAGTAATCTTGACACCCAATGTGTGGCTCGAACTCACGACCCCGAGATCAAGAGCCGCATGCTCTTCTGCCTGAACCAGCCAGGTGCCCCCATTATGTGTCCTCAACCTGCAGGAAATAGTGATCTTTTCTCCTCTGGGTTTGCTGCACTTTAAATTCTGTAAACTAAATCCAGGGATGTTTACAAAGTAAAAACCAAGAGGACCAGGATTCTGTCTTTTCTTCAGTGGGTTTTGTTCCTGTGAAATTAGAGCAGCTTATCCCGCAAATGTGGCTTTTTTCCCCTTGTGTTTATTTATCCATCTGCCTGTATTCACCGTGTAGCCCAGAATCTGACACAGTGCACTGCCTAACTCCTAGTGAGTGCTCAATTGATATTTCTTGAAAGAATGAATGCTTAATAGGGCATTGGATGATGGTGGTAATCAAATCAAATTCCAGGAACTCACTTCAGCTAAGAGAAAAAAAGAATTATACATTTCAAAGTACAGAGGTAGAAAGGATGTCGGCATCCATCACTTGGAGGAATGGGATGAGAAGACAGGGGACTGGACTTGGGGTGCTGTTCAGAGCTGAAAATGCCCACGAGGAAAGGGTGAGAGCCAGACTACTCACGTGGGTGGCCACGTCTAACCCCATGTTGTACGTTTCTACGCACTAGAGTTTTTCTTTCTTTTTTAATATATTTGTTTTTTGTTTTTTTTAATTTTTGAGAGAGAGAGAAACAGAGCACAAGCAGGGGAGGGGGAGAGAGAAAGGGAGACACAGAATCCGAGGCAGGCTCCAGGCTCCGAGCCTTCAGCACAGAGCCCGACGCCAGGGCTCAAACCCACAAACCACGAGATCATGACCTGAGCCCAAGTCATGAGCACTGAACCCACTGAGCCACCCAGGCGCCCCACACCTGACTGTCTTAAAGGTCATGCACTTCTTTCGTGATTTTTTTTTCAAAGACAACACACAAAATTAAAATCAGTCTAGTCCATTGCTTTGATGCAAAGAGTAAATTTCCACACTTTTTCCTTGGGCAGATCTGCATATCTCCTCACCGTTCCAGAAAGGGCAATATTACCTGTGTGCCTGGGGGTCTCCCGGTTGCCAGGACGCTGGCTCTGTCCAGACAGAGGTGCTTTCCAACAGCTCTGTGGCAGAGATGAGCACATTCCAGTTCCTGGCGGAAGAGTATGTGATGTCTGACTAAAGGCAGTGTTACCAGCAAACCAGAAGGCTCCCTGGTGGCCGGCACCCGACAAGGAAGCCCAAAATGCGGAAGCGAATCTTGTTGTGCACAGATTTCATGGTCATCTTGGGTCCTTGTTTACCCCTCGAGAACAAAGAGAAGTTTGCATAGAAGAAGAGGGAGGCTTAACCAGAGGGGCTCTGAAAATTACAGATTCCTGTACAGTCAGCATTAATATGCTGCTTTTCAAACATATAAATGGGGGATTGAATTGCAAGAATGTCAGCAATAAAGAGTGCATTTGTGGAATGATGGCCTGATTGGCATCCCTGCCTTTTGAATGGCTGACGAGCTCTAATTGGCATATAACGCCCTATAAATTTATTAGCATGCCTCGCCTGTCATTGGTGGACCTTCTACTGTTAACCACCAAGAAATTACCAATTTTCAGGAGTTAGTCACTCAAGTCGCACTATAACTAGGTTTCAAAAAAAAAAAAGTGCACGCTGCTCATGTTATAAATCACGCTTATGCCTGGTACAGCACGGCCCTCCAGCTGCAAATTATCCCTTGGATAGGGAAGTTTGGGAGCAGTGGAATTGCAGGGAAGAGCCCGTGTCCGCAGGCCCGCTTCTCCACACCCCTGCTCCACAGAGTTCTCCACTGAGACCTCGGCCGGCGCGGTCTTGCTGCCCTGCCTGGCAGGCCCCGGGCTCCAGCTGTTCAGGCCACCGATGGGCTGGTGGAAATTGCAGCTTGGGGGTCGTTCACATACAAGGCTTTGATGTTCTTATTGATACATTCAACCCTCGGGCGCATCATGCAAAGAGGATTTTTTTTTTAATTTCAGGAACATAATAGAAATATTCAGGAGCAGACGTAATTATTTCAATTACTTCTCTCTGGTGTTTGAGGCGCACACTCAAGAGTCACAAATTAGAAAATAATATTCACATGTGTCTTCTAATTGGTAACAGATTAGAGGCATTTTATCTTTTTAAATAATTTCCAAATGTGCCCCAAAGAGACCAGGAAGGAACGGAAGAAAGGTGTGGAAAAACAAACACAGCTTTGCGAGGCCCGCGAGAGGCCGCCGTCTTGGCCGAGACCTCAGGACAGTGAGGTGTGGGAGGCCCGTCTCCTGCAACGTGTTTTCAATTGTCCAGGGCTTTGGTTTCATCACATTTTTTTTTCCTATCGAAATCTGGCTTCACGTGTTTGTACCGACCCACCTCGTAATCTTCACGCGTGTGTATGTTATGAACACGCTTTCAGCACCTGCGCATCTTTCACGCACGCGCACCCCTGCACCCGTGTTTAGGTGCCACCTACTTGCAGGAATTTGGAGTCGTCTGTGCCTCTCCGTCCAGGAGTCTGGGAGGGATGAGGACAGAGGCTGCGGTGGCCCCAGGTCCCCCACCACCCCCCGCCCTGATCCAGATGCCGGGGGTGTCACATTCTTCTAAATCGTAGGGGTCCTCACAGTTCACTTTTCACAGTGGAATTTAGTCTTATCAAATAAAACTCATTGCTCCCTCTCTGGAGAAGACAGTTTGGCAGTTTCTTAATGTAACAGACAAGTCCCACACGGCCCCGCGACTGCACTCTCGGGCATTTATCCCAGAGAAATAAAAACATCAGTTCACACAAAAACCTTCTGACTAATGCTCATAGCAGTGTTATTTCTAATAGCCCAAGATGGGAAACAACCCAGAGGTCCCTCAGTGGGGTGGTTAAACAGGCTGTAGTCTGTCCATACCACGACGGAACACTGCTCAGCAGTGAAAAGGTGTGGACTGTTGACGACCACAAGCTTAGCCTGGAGGGATCCACAGAGTCCCGTTGAGTGACGTGCTGTAGGATTCCATTCATGGAGCGTTCTTGAAACGACAGGATTACAGATAAAGAACAGATCAGTGGTAGTCGGGGGGGGGGGGGTTGGGAATGGAGGGGTTGGGGAGGTGACTGTGGTTATAGAAGGGTGAGTGAGAGGAACCCGGTGCTGGAAATGTTCCCGACCTTGGCCGTGAGGGTGGATACAGGAACACGACACAGGAATGTGATACGGTCGCATAGAACTAAACAGATACACACACAGACACACATGACCCCCGAGTAAGACTGGGGAGATCCGAAGAAGCAGACGGAACATGTCGTCAGGGTGCCCGATTGTTTCATTGCACTACGGTTTCTCACGATGTTACCCTTGGGGGAGACTAGTGAAGGCATCTCCTCACGTTTTGTCTTCAAACTACATGTGAACCTCAAATTTTAAGTAAAGAGTTAAAGAAAGCAAAATAAATGGTGGCTTCGGTAAAAAGATCAGGACTCCTTAGGGAAAGGGCTCTTCCCAGATCTGGGAAAGGACAAGGTCAGCCTGGAGCATGATTCTGTGCCTGAAAGCCCAACACTGGGCAAGGACCAGGGGTGACACATCATATACAACAGGGGCAACAGGAGGCTCCCGTTGGCCAACTCTGGAATAACGTAAACATCAGAAAAGATAATTGTGGTAGTAGATTCTAGAACACATTGAATTTTTTAAAGCCTATGGGTCTACGTATGGTGATACTCCCAAAAGGAAGTTCAGGGGCGGTGAGGGGGTGGCTCTTCTGGACAGAAAATGCCAACTAATAATCAGAACTGAAAAATATCTGTCTTGGACACCTGGGTCTCTCAGTCGGTTAAGTGTATGACTTTGGCTCAGGGCATGATCTTGCTATTCATGAGTTTGAGCCCCGCATTGAGCTCTGTGCTGACAGCTCAGAGCCCAGAGCCTGCTTCAGATTCTGTGTCTCCCTCTCTCTCTCTCCCTCCCCCTCTGGCACTCTCTCACTGTCAAAAATGAACATTAAAAAACATTTTTTTTTTAAATCTCTGTCTTGCCCCCGAGGATGCAACGGCTGACCCTGCAGGCATCATCAGCCCATGCTGAGGCGCTTTGGGGTAAGATCTCAAGGAACCGGAGGTGCGGAGTCCAGAGTCAACCCCCAGTTACTTGTTAGTTACAAAGGGGAGGCGGTTCTGGACAGAGGACAGGTCTAGGGGGCCACTGCTTTACCTGTGCCCAGACTTGGTAGTGGGACCGCCCGCCAGTCTATACCTCCTGACATGATGATGTGATACGGGGAGAGCAGTGGCATGTGTGCAGTGTCCTCGCCAAAAATAAGTGTCCCGAGTCAAATAGGGCATAACGAGATTGGGGCACATTGTACCATTCAAACTACTTGGATTCCTCAAAAATACCCATGTAATGGAAGACCCAGGAGAAGGGAAGGGCTTGGGAGGATTGTCAGGTTAACGGGGATGAAGGTGACCAGATGTGATAGACACAGGCCCATGGAATGACTCCTGGTTGGAAGAAGCCAGCTCTAGAGGGTGTTTGGGATCACATGGCAAAAACTGAGTACGGACCACGTGTCATCAGCTGTAACCCTCTACTAGCATCAACTTGCTTGGGTCTGACTGTAGGGGCCATCCTGACATGGGCAGGCAACCTGAGTGTCACACAGTGATGTCTGTGTGCAGGACAAGATAGCACTCAGACTCTGGAGTATCTTTCCACTGTGACAAAATACACGTAACATAAAATTGAGCATTTTAATCTATTTTGAGTGCACCATTCAGTGGCATTAAATATGTTCACACCGTTGTACAGCCATCACCCCATCCATCTCCAGAACTTTCTCATCCAACCAAACTGGAGCTCTGTACACGGACTCACATCCCCCTCCCCCGGCCCCTGGTGCCCACCAGTCTACCTTCTGTCTCTATGGCTTTGACTCTTCTAGGTACCTTGAGGAAGAAGAATCCCACGACAGTTGTCTTTCTGGCTTATTTCACTCTGTGTAAGGTCCTCAGTGCTGATCCATGTCTCAGCACGTGACATGATTCCGCTCCTTCTTAAGGCAGGATGATACTTCAGTGGATGGATGTACCACATTGTGTTTCTCCATTCACCTGCTGATGGATGCTTAGGTTGCTTCCACGTTTTGACCGTTGTGAATAATGCTGTTGTGAACCTGGGTGTCCAAGTATCTCTTCAGTGTCTAGCTTTCAGTTTCTCTGCCCATACACCGGAAGTGGCATTGCGGGCGGGATCTTATGGTAATGCTACGTTTCATCTTTGAGGATGTGCCATACTGTTTTCCCAGATTCTGGATTTTTGACGCGTTTAAATAGTGTTGGCTGTTTCAAAGAAATCTTTTTTTCTTAGGAGGCTGTTCTAGAAGGCCTCAGACATCCTAGCACAGGGGGACAGAAGGGAGGGCCATGCTCTCGGGGACAGGCCTCTGCCTATTCTCAGCGGCTGCATCGAGCAGGGCCTCCTTGGGCGAGGCCCTCGCAGAGAGGGGCTGGGTAGACAGGCTTCCCAGCTAAGATGGAGGGTAGCTGGTTCCCGCCTTTGTCACATGGAGGAACACATGACGAATTGCTTGTTGTCACCATCATTTAACAAAAGGACATTTCAGCATCCAGACGATAGGAAGGGCCTAACCTCAGAAAAAGAAGTGTCCTGTAAATTTATCCGTTTAGCTTTATGAGATCACTGCAGGGTTCATGTTTTGCCATTTCTCGGACTGGAGATGACTCTGCCACCAGCTGATACTTTTTTTTTTTTTTTTAATATTTTTACTTATTTCTGAGAGAGAGAGAGACAGTGTGAACAGGGGAGGATCAGAGAGAGAGAGGGAGACACAGAATCCAAAGCAGGCTCCTGGCTCTGAGCTAGCTGACAGCAGAGAGCCCAACGCCGGGCTCAAACCCACAAACCGTGAGATCATGACCTGAGCCGAAGTCGGAGGCTTAACCAACTGAGCCACCCAGGTGCCCCCAGCTGATACTTTAAAGCAGCTGGCCTGTCCAGAACCAACTAGAGAATTTGTGGGGCCCAGTGAAGAATCAGAATGTGCCTTTCTGTTCCGTAACCGTCAGGAATTTCAAAACACCCGACATTAAACCAAGTGTGGGCTCCTTCTGGGTCAGGGGTCCTGTGAGTCTGTACCCCCGTGAAGCCAGCCTGGGCTAGTGAACCCCTCAGCTCTTCTCTAATGCCGCTGTTTAGGGATTCCCTCTCCAGGAAAAAGCCAGGCAGGATTTTAATGTTGCGTTATCCAAGACCATGACATTGGGGAAGTTAAATGCTGTGTCAGTTGTGGAAAATAAAATACCTGACCGGTTTCTGCCTCCTGAT
Source organism: Hyaena hyaena (assembly GCF_003009895.1). NCBI lineage: Eukaryota > Metazoa > Chordata > Mammalia > Carnivora > Hyaenidae > Hyaena > Hyaena hyaena. The sequence goes on along the minus strand of NW_024080664.1, from coordinate 4,418,202 downwards.
CCAATTAGTTAGATAGATGTCTGGTGATTTTCATGAAAGAATTAACTTTAGCTTGTTAAAGAATCATCCTTTCCCCACTCGAGAGAATTCAGGTATGCACTGCAGTGAGTCATTCCCAAGATGACCTCTGCACTCCCTACAGGACCAAACTTAGAAAAAAATAGTACCTGGCGGGGGTGTAGATTGGGTCTGATACTGTCCCCATTTGAGATCGGTTGAGACAGAAAAAAACAGCCTTTACTCATGTGTTGGGTTTTCTCTAAGAGAAACATCTCGTCTTTAGTAGATTTTTAGTTGTCATGACAGGGGAGTGGAGTCAGCGCCCGCTGGTGTGGACGGTCGCTGGGAGGCCACGCCCTCTGCAGCGAGACCCCATCCGTCAAGCTGACTGCTGATCCAGTTATGTTTTCATGTTTTGAAAAACACTAACATGCACATTCATTTTAAATGCCTTTTCTCCTCACATACCCTCAGGAATGTGTTTCCTCTTTTAGAATCTGTTTTGTTTTTCTCATTGCTACTTTGTTCGGCTCTTGAGAAGCCACGTCCAATCCCCACCTTCCCCCTGAAATTAAAAGGAAAACTATGTTAAGAAGACTCTTTAGTGTTCAAAATCATTAGTCTTTCAAAACATAATATTACTGGGGCACCCAGGTGGCTCAGTCGGTTGAGCGGCCAACTCTTAATCCTGGGTCAGGTCATGAGCTCATGATACGTGGGAGTGAGCCCCACGTTAGGCTCTGTGCTGACAGCGTGCGGTCTGCTTGAGATTCTCTCTCTCCCTCTCTCTCTCTGTCTTCTTCTCTCTCTCTCTCTCCCTCCCTCCCTCTCTCTCTCTCAAAATAAATAAACATTAAAAAAAGAAGAAAGATGGGGCGCCTGGGTGGCTTAGTCGGTTAAGCGTCTGACTTTCGCTTAGGTCATGATCTCGTGGTAGTGGGTTCAAGCCCCACATCGGGCTCTGTGCTGACTGCCAGCTCAGACCCTGGAGCCTATTTCGGAGTCTGTGTCTCCCTCTCTCTCTGACCCTCCCCTCTTCACACTATCTCTCTCTCTCCTAGAAATAAATAAAAATTAGAAATAAATAAATAAATAAATAAATAAATAAATAAAAAATAAAAAAAGAAGAAAGAAACACAGGCCCAGTCGGTTAAGCATCTGACTATGTCTCAGGTCATGATCTCACAGTCCGTGAGTTCAAGCCCCACGTTGGGCTCTGTGCTGACGGCTCGGAGCCTAGAGCTGCTTCAGCTTCTGTGTCTCCCTCTCTCTCTGCCCCTCCCCTGCGCTCACTCTCTCTCTCTGTCTCTCTCTTTCTCTCTCAAAAGTGAATAAACATTTTAAGAAATTTAAATTAAAAATTAAATTTAAAAACCTCTGTGGCTCCTCCAGCCGCTTGCCAGCCCCTGCCCAGGGCTCTGTGTCACTCTGCACGTGTATCCCTAGTCCGTAACCTGCAGCCCCTTCTCTCTCCATGTTTAACAGCTGCAGGGCGGACAGGTCTTGGAGAAGCCACCAGGTCGTGCTTGGCCCTCTGCAGCTGCTCCACCCCGTCCCTTGATTTCTCGTTTCAGAAGAGCCACGGAGCGTCCGCTCCCTGGTGTTTAAAGGGCACCGGTGCACGTACAGCAGAGGCTTCTATCCATTTTACAGTATTCCGAGCGGAGGAAAAGGGCCATTTCTCTTCCCTTATCTGTTTATGATGTGAGATGTTCCAAAGCAGGTCCCATCAGCCACTGTTATGGTGAACTTAAGCCTCTGTGATGGGGGTCCTCCCACCAGGGCTGACGCCCAGACTGCCCAGGCGCAGCCCGTTTCATGCCACATTACACGGGCTGGGGACCGCCGCACCCGCCTGGCTCCGGCTCCCTCTCACTGGGCACAGATTTATCGGGATTTATGCCCTAAAACGGCTGCTCACGTTTTTTCTAACGCTGAAGCTCCGACGCACCGGCGCGTGTGCGTGGCTCCTGTAGCTTAGCCGCGATTCTGGTGTGGAAACACTCACTCAGTTTGCAAATTAACTCACAAACTTAATTTGTCAAACTAGCTTTGCACAGAATAATAAAGGTGTCTGCTAAAGTTCCAGCAAGATGGCATGCCTGGGAGCGGAACGTGACACGGGCACAGAGACAGCGAGCAGTTTGCCAGTTGGGGGGCTGTGGCTCCGGCGCTTCTTTCACGGCCCGCGATTCGCCGTGTTGTTGGACGACAGATCAGAAAGTGGGGGGAGGCGCTGAAAATAAAAACACTGCGGCTGCTTCTGGAACAGTCCGGGTGTACCGCCTTTCTCCAATAGTGTAGCGAGGTTTCAGAAGGATTTTCTTGAACGAGAGACTTGCTCTGTGTTGCCCTCGGTGCCCCCAGTCTCTGCCCCTGCTACCTGGGCCGCCCCCCCCCCCAGCTCTGTCCGGGGCTCCAGGGAGACAGCCCCCAGGCCCTGCTTCCCCTTCCACCCACACCCCTCCCCTTTCTAACTGGTCGCCTCCCAAGTGGGCAGTGCAAGGTTGGAGAGGGATGCGCCCTGGGGTCTGTGCTGTGGTCCCGGGACCAGAAAGTAAGCGTGAGCAGGTTCTGGGGTTCACTTCCCATGAACGGAGGAGCCTGGGAGAGCAATGCAGGTCACAAGGTCACGACGCTCAGCAGACAGGTGGGAGCTGCCCGCGAAGGGCCCCAGGCGGGGGCAAGATGCCACCTTCCTCGGTCACGGTGCTGGTGGCAGCAATGTGGCATCCACAGGTCACGCAGGGGTGGCCGGGAGAGGCCCCTGCCGGGTCCCGAATGGATGGTTGCACGTGCTCTGTAGGCATGTCTGTCCTCTCGGAAAGCTGGGCTGAGGGTTGGGTTGTCCCAGCGAGAGGAGGAAGGCCCGGGGGTACAGCTGGCCCAGCCAGGGTGGGGGGCTCCCCAGCCCCGAGAGGCAGTCCCCGCCTCCCTTCCTTCCTTGACGACGACCTCTCAAGTGGACGTTCCTGTGGGACCTTCCACTTCAGAGTCAGTAGGCCTTTAAATCACCCAGCCTCTCCAGAGGAGGGGTGGGGGCCCAGGAGAGGGTGGGGGCCTGCAGAGGGGCCGCAGAGCCCTGGGTCTGTTCCTCGTGAGCACCTGGCACATCGTAGACGACTAACAGGGTGTGGGGTTGGAGCTGGGTCTGGGCCGTGACCAACCAAGCGTCCCCTCCGTCCCAGGCCCACTCGCTCTCGTACCTGCTTGGAGGTCTCCAGGTAGAGTTCCTAGAGGTCGCCCCAAAACTTTGGAGGGATGATGTATCTGCCCTGTTGCGTGTCGCCTGGAGTATATTTCTTTTTTTCTCTTTTTTTAATATTTTTTATTTATTTTTAGGAGAGAGAGAGAGAGACAGCGTGAGCAGGGGAGGGTCAGAGAGAGAGGGAGACACAGACTCTGAAACAGGCTCCAGGCTCTGAGCTGGCAGTCAGCACAGAGCCCGACGCGGGGCTCGAACCCACGAACCGCGAGATCATGACCTGAGCGAAAGTCGGACGCTTAACTGACTAAGCCACGCAGGCGCCCCCTGGAGTATATTTCTGCCCGGCCCGGCCATGTTCCCAGGTGTCGGGAGGTGCCCAGTGCTAATGGCAGCAAGGCCACAGGAGCCCCAGGACTCAGCCTGAACCCCGAGGTGTGGGGGTGAGACCCGGCCCTGCTCAGGGCGAGCACTCTCACCCACTGCCTTCTAGGTCGAGGCGGCCCCGAGCGAGCACCAGGCTTGCCGTGCACCTGAGCACGTGATCCTGCCCCCCCCCCCACCGGGGCCACACCTGCGCCCAGGGCCAGCCTCCCCCAACACCTACGGCCGGGCCCCCCTAACTAGGACTCACAGAAGTAATAAGCCTAATACAGTTGACTTTCTTTAATTAATAATGATTCTGTTCCGTTCCTCGGAGCTCATAAAACACCCTGCAGGTTGGCAAAAACACTCATAATATTGATCCGAAGTCAGGCGGGATATTTATTTTGTCTTTGCCCCATGAGCATAAATCCTTGTCCGTTGCCTCCTGCTCTCTGCATGCGGGATTTACAGTGGCCAGTTTCTTAAAAGCTTTCGGTAATTAAGGAATAAATATCCATCGGTCTTTGTTGGCCGTCCTTCCTTAGCAACGCGGCCGGGGGAGAAGGCATGCGTGCCAGGGGCGGCCCGCAGCGGGCCGGGGTCTTCCCCTGCAGAGAGAGGAAGCCCCCTGTTTTCCTAACATATTGTTCCGGCCCCCCTTCCGTGCCTCCCTCCCAGTTCCTGCTTTGCTCGAGGCAGAAAGGCACTCTGGAAATTCCTTGCTGCTAGCTGGCTCTTTCTGTCCTCTGCCGTCGCTGTCCCCGTCCCTGTGTAAGCCACACAGGTCTCCTGTCACCGCTGAGGACACTCCTTTGCTCCGTTTTGCTTTGCTACAGAATTTCCTTTAAAATGAGCGTTGACAAGGGCACCTGGGGGCTCAGTCGGTTGGGTGTCCGACTTCGGCTCAGGTCATGATCTCGGGGTCCGTGAGTTCAAGCCCCACGTCGGGCTCTGTGCTGACAGCTCGGAGCCTGGAGCCTGCTTTGGATTCTGTGTCTCCCTCTCTCTCTGCCCCTCCCCTGCTCACACTCTCTCTCTCTCCTCTCTCAAAAATAAGTAAACATTAAAAAAAACATTGTTTTTAATCAGCAGTGACAAATCCTCTCCCAGCCCACGAAGTGGGAAGAAAGATGTTTCCGAGAGGAACGATATGACAAGTGACAGGCACCAAAAAAAGTTCTTGGCCTTTTAATGTTTGGAGGGAAGGGTTCCCAGAAAAATGAACACAGTAGACTTGACACAGAGGAGGCTTTCGGGAAAGGCCATGTCTTAGAGATGCGTCCAGTGAAAGTCTCGTTTGCGGAGAGGGGAGGGCTGTGGCCAAAGCCCCCCGGGGACCGCTGCTCACGACGCCCTCGAGGGCCCGGCGGGGTGTCTGGTCGCTGTCCCAGGGTGTGCTCCTGCCATGACTCGTCTCCTGGAGTGCCACGGGACAGTGCCGAAAGCCATCCCGAAGCTCTGCTTATTCGCTAAAACCGGTCTTCTCTGGGAATCCAACCCATTAACCTCGTTACCCCCTGGCAGCCTGCCGAGCCCTCCCTGCCAGCCTTACGCTGCGCCCAGTGGCAGCTGCGTGGGACTGTGTCCCTGCAGCTAGCTCTGGAATGCGCAGGGAGTGGAGGAAGGGGCGCCGCGTCCAGACGAGACTTCTCTGAGCACCGTGGCCTGTGCCGAGCGTGGCTCTGTCTTCGCTCTCCGGCTCTCCCCACGGGCCCCTGAGACTTGCCCAGCACTTTGCTCCTCACTGACTGCAGGTGTTGTGGACAGTGACCCACATCCTCTCAGGGACCCAGCTGCCCGCGCTCCTCTCGTCACGGCATTTCTCTCGCGAGTCCTGGTATCCGCGTTGTTCCCTTCACGCTCACTGTTCTCGAACATCTGCGGTTTCCTTTCTCGTCATTCCATATTCACTTTTAATGCCAGATCGTTTTGGGAAGGAAACATGATGGGAGGGAAGAAATGACCGACTGTCTCCATGGGCCCTATTCTCTGCAGGCAGCAGTGGGAACGTTCCAGATCACGGGCACCATCCGAGACCGCAGCCGCCAGCTGGCGTGGCTACCGTACGCGTGAGGGCGTGAGGGCTGTCGACAGCAACAGGGCCATCTTCTCGTTTTATTCTGATTGGACTCGGGCACCAGCACGTGGCTCGCACTGCCCCATGGCAGAAGGGGGCACAGCTCTAGATTCTCGGACACAAGTCACATTACCCGTTCCACCCAGGGAAGGGTCGGGTGTTGAGATGGCCAGAGAGGGAGACTGCGGGCAGACCAGTGCCGCAAACCCGACCAGAACCCCCTGCCCGCGTGGTGGCCTGGGGTCGGGTCTTCCATTGGTTTGGAGGCGGCAGAGCCCGGAGGAGGAGTGGAGGCAGTGACCCCAGGGTCAGCCGCTTGGCTATCGCAGGTGGGGGACCCACATCTCTCTGGCTCACCTCCCCCTCTAAAACAGGGCAGGACCCACCTCACCAGACGTCATCAGAGTGAACCCACGTAAGTTACGGAAGCCTCAGCCCCATGGCTGACACATCAGAAGTCCTTAACAAACCGTAGCTGTGGCATTAGCAGTCACGTCCCTCGTCTGGGTGACAGAGCCAAGACATAAACACGTGCCCACAGGTGGGTCACTGCAGGCCCCCACGTGGCTCAGGCAGAGTTGTAAACACTGGTGGGAAAAGGGTGAGGGGTCAAGGCTTGTTGGAAAGCAGCAAACATGGAGGGTGGCGCTAGGGACTTCACGTGGGAGACCTCTGCTCGCAGGGATAGGAAGACACCAGCCCGGTACTGGGCAACTCCAGGTGCCGGGGACACCCAGTCCTTCCCAGGACACCCCTTCAGTTCCTGGGCACCGATGACCCTCACACTCGGCGTCTTTGTCGCCATGATCATCACCATCATCTGTGTCTGGTCTTGCCCTGGTGGCATTCTTCGCTTCCAGACACTTCTGTCCAGCTCATCAGCGAGCCTCATGTCTCCCCTGGAGCTGAGCTCTGCAGTGGTCGGCCGGGCACAGGCTCAGGGGTCCTCACTCCATGCACCCGTAACCCAAGACAGAGCCCGGGGCAGCCCACGCCCAGTGAGCAGCCCCACCCCCGGGTCCTCACCCCAGACATGGGCATAAAGCTCTCCTTCCCGCCATCCGACCCTGCACATTCTTTGCGAACGCAGATGCTCCTTTCTGTCCCTGCCCCGCCTCCCCTTGATCATCTTCTCCTGCCTCTAACCTTGATATTGTCATCCGCTGAGTTAGCTGTCCTTGCCATGTGTGCGTCACCTGGCTCAGTTTAATAGACCCTGGGAGTTACTGGTGCCACTCACTCAGGCACACAGGAGCAGGAAAGCCCTCTCCATCCCGTCCCCCTGCAGGCCGAGGGGAGCGGGGCTGTGGCCCAACCCATCCAAGATCCTGCCACAGTGGGTCCCCAGAACCCGTGTTGAAGGCTAGGGCTGGTCTGGGAGCCTGGCTCTGTCCCGCCTTCTGGAAGATTCTTCCTTCCATGGCGCGTTCTGCGTGGATGACCCCAGGCTCTGGGGTCTTCACAGTCCAGCCGCTGTATTTCAAAATTGGAAAAGCCGTCCATTGCAGACCACCCACCCTTTCACCGTCTCCGAACCTTGGAACACAACTGTCCCATCTCTTTTTCTCTTAAAGAAAAGTTATTTCCTTTATATTTGAGGTGAGAACAAGCAGAGTGAGAGAGTGGGGGCAGAGGATCGGAAGCAGGCTCAGCACTGACAGCAGAGAGCCTGACGCGGAGCTCGAACTCACAAACCGTGAGATGGTGACCTGAGCCGAAGTCAAGACGCTCCACCCTCTGAGCACCCTCCAAAGGCCTTTCCTGTTAAAATGTCATGATTTCTCTCAAAATCCGGCCATGACTCTGCCATCACGTGTGCATTTTGCATTTGTTTGACACATAGCTCCTTTGTAGAAACAGGGACCGTGCTCAGGGGCCCTTGACAAGCCCGGTATGTTGCTGGGAATTACCAGGAAAGGCGGTTTCCAACCTCAAGGTGCTCATCACCCTCAGGATCGCCACGGCAGGTGCTCCTGGGACCCGCAGGCGGTATTTACTGTCACCAGCGGTCATTTCCCTCTGGCCAGCACTGAGGACGCAGGTGTTGATGAGACGCATCCCAGAGCTAATCTTGGGGGGGAGGGGGACACGTGGAGCCTTGGCCGTGTCAAGGTCACATGTGGCAAAGCCTGTCTGTCAGGCTGCGGGACCAGAGTGCATCCCAGGCCTGCAGACCTGCGGGACGCTATGCAAGCATGGCACTGGGGACAGCCAGGGCCCTACCTGCTCCCCGATGCCCCCAAACCCTGTGCTCAGTACCTGACCAGCCCACGGCTTACCCACCAGGCGGTTTCCCGGCCTAGAGGGCAGGGAATGGAGGGCCACCAAATAAAGGGGCTTCGTTTCAGGCAGGAAGAGAAGAAAATGTTTACTACTACACCTTCGGTTGTATCTCTTCTTTTTATTTTGGGGGGATTGGGTCAGTGTCTTTCTTCTGATTAGTCGTCCGTTCTCTCATTTTCTCTCACTCCCGTGTGGTTGATTTATTTAAAGGTGTGTCAGCACGGGGCTCAAATGAGGAGCTGGGCCGCCTTCTTTCTGCTGACGGCCGGCCATGCCAATAAGTCATTTTTTAGCTCATTAGCTAACGGAGGCTGTGAGCAGCGGGCCTCCAGGGGATTGGAACGAGGTGAAGTGATCTACTGCTGGCTACGCTGCTCTTGAACTGGCCTTCCTTGGGGAAAACGAAAGGCCCGGCCAAGACAAGCTGGGGACCCCAGAAGTGAGATGGGACATCAGAGTAACAATTAGAGTATTTGTGTGTTGGCATCCTGGCGCCTTAGGGCAAATGGTCTCAGATAGAATGTTCTCGTAGAAAAAGAAACTACCAGAGTGTCCGCCTTTTGTGTGTTAAACGTGAGCCCAGAAGCCAGACAACAATGATGGAGGCCGCGGTCATCCACAGTGTTAGCAGTCGTGTTAGCAGTCGTACTGGGCTCCCCTAAGGAAATATCTCAGATTGGGTGTCTTCAGTACATAGATGTGTTTTCTCTTGGCTCTGGAGGTGGGAAGTTCAAGGTCAAGGTGCCAGGGCTTGGTTTCTGGTGAGAGCTCTTCCTGGCCAGCAGACCGTGCCTTCTCGCTGTGCCTTCCCTTGGAGAGAGATCCCTGTGTCTTTTCCGTGTCTTATAAGGACACTTTTATGACCTCATGTAACCTTAATTACCTCCCTAGAGGCCTGGCCTCCAAAAACAGACACATTGGGGTTAGGGCTTCAGCATATGGATTTGGGGGGGCAGGGACACTACTCAATCCATAGCACCCAAGAAGACTTCAGATATCTCAAGGCTGTGCTAACCCCACTTGGCCCCAGACACCCTGACAGCCACAGGGTCCTTCACACCAGCTGGGCTCCCCTCCCCCAGCATCCCGAGCCCCTCTGGGGTGGTAGCGTGTGGGGGTCACGAGCACTGATGGAGTTGTCAGGGTCCCTGGCCAAAAGCCCCTGCCTCACCCTTCCAAGCACACTTAGCAGCCCAGATTTAGAAACGTTTAAGTGTCCAGCAGGCATTTGACGCCCCCCGCGGATCCGCATGCCATCAGCTCCCCTTTGTCACACACCCCACCCCCACAGGTGAGTTCTCAGGTGCTCGATAGCAACTATGCATTGTTAAGAGACCCTGTTTGAGTCCATCATTACAGCACCAACAGCTATCACTTGCAGAGCAGCCGCTGTGGCCAGCACACCCTCCAAACACGTGACCTCAGCCCCGAAACCACCCTGCCTTCTGTGGACGTCACTGCCCACTTTACAGGCAAGGAAAGGACAGCCCGAGAAGTCACTGAAGGTGCGGAAGGCCACACCCCGAGGAAGCGCGAGGCAGGCACATAGATCCCGTCCTTCCATTGCCGAAAAGCAAGGCCTTGTGGCTCCATGGCCATTCTCTTCTTCCGCCCTTGGCCACTGCGGAGAGCCCACAGGGTACAGCTTACCGTGTCCCCCACCCCCACCCCCCGATTTATCAGGGTGCACAGCGACCACAGGACACAGACTCTAAACAACAGCAAGTGCTTGAGCATGATTAGGGGCTCCTGAATTAACAAAACCCTTACACGCCCCTGTCTGAGTTCTCTGTTCCTGCTAGCTGGATTTCAGCTGCGAAAAAGCCTTCCTGATTCAGACGTGAAGTGGCCTTTAGCTTCCCGGCCCCTTCTGGTGTCTGAAAAAGCAGCGAGGTGCTGCCAAAATGCAGGCCCAGGAGCCAGTGTGGAACGGCAAAGAGGTCCTGTGAAGGACCGTGGTTCCCACACGTGATAAAAACAGCCCTGGGGGCCAGGTGGGCGTGGGGCTGGGAGAGGCAGTCCCCTCCAGGAAGGCCGCCTGGAGTCTGTGTATCTGTATCTGAGTACGTAGCGGTTCTGCAGCCCTGTCGGGAACAGACCCCTTGCTCCGGCCCCTGCGGGGTCACAGGTGGGACTGCTGTGAAGACTGCCAGCCTCCGGCCGTCCCTTGTCCCGCACAGGAACCGCCTCCAAGACCCTGTTCCCAACACCAGAGTCTTTCCTCTAAAGAGGCTCCCGAACTAGTATTAAGCCCCATAAAATCTGAACCCAACTTTGTCACATAATTATAAACAGCATCGACTTTTAAAAGCAAGGAACAGGGGGAGCCTGGGTGGCTCAGGTGGTGAAGCGTCAGACTTTGGCTCAGGTCATCTTGCGGTCCATGGGTTCAAGCCCTGTGTCCGGCTCTGCTCCAGATTCTGTCTCCCTCTCTCTCTGCCCCTCCCCTACTCACGCTCGCTCTCTCTCTCAAAAATAAACATTAAAGAAAAAAAATTTTAAATAAAAAGCAAGGAGCAGTTTAAACACGACAATCATTCAGACACGTGTCAATTTCAGTGCATTCAGGCGAGCTTGTTTGCGGGGTGACCACGTCCCAGGACAGGAAGTCACCCCACTACCCGGGAGAGCACGCCGGCCCCAGGAGAGGTCTCAGAAGCTGGGGGCCGTCTTCGTTCTTTGGCTGGGATGTCCAGATATGAAAAAGAGAATCGGTTAACTACAGCTAGGACGAGAGTTACGTGTTCAGCTCTCCGTTTTATCCCTGGGTGGTTTGGCAGCACGCATGAAAATCGACCAGAGCAGAATGAAACCGCTCTGACTTCAATGCCCACCAACAAACGAGAGCTAGCAAATGGGCACGTGAAAATCTGCATGCATTCTTCACCATTGTCCCTTTTCACTTCATTCACGGCGTGCCCTTGCTCTCCGGCGGTTCATGAAACGCACCAACTATGTTAAATACGTGTTAAGTAAGGTCTTTTAATCCCACGAGGGACACGATTTTGTTTGGAGTGTTTGGTCTCTCGCCTGCCCGGTGCCCTTTCTTGTGTTCTGGCCCCGAGTGGGGACAGGGTGCGGGCTGCGTGCGCCCAGCCTCGGCCTCGGCCACGCCGGGGTGTGAGTGCTCAGCTGTAGCACAAGTGTTTGTCCTGGAAATCTCAGAATGAAAAGGGTCAGGGGGGTCACTCCGGGGTCACTCCCATGGACCAGGAAGTGAAGCAAAACTAATTCAGATTTGCTCCTGGAAGAATCTGTTTGCCTAAGTATTTAAAAACAGATTAGGGGCTAACCCGACACTGGATCACTGGGAACAGTGTAAACACGGGTAAAAGGTGTAAACAAGGCCTTTCTTCTGTACTTCGGAAGAAAAAATGTCACGGTTAATGAGTTTTCTTTCTAGAGTATCACGGAAGCCCTAAGTGATTCTCTGTGTACTTTGTCGCTATGCACCCTGATTATTCTCCTGGAGAAAACGCTGGGTTTTAGGAGGGGACTCGTGTATCATTTAAGTCGCTGGGTAATTACAGTTCCTGTTCTCTGTACAGCTTTCTTTTCTTCTTTCATTAAGTAGCCACAGACCTTGGCTTCGGGACAGTGAGAACACACTTTGCTGTTGGTCTCTTCCTTTCTCTCTCCCTTTACCCATTCCCTTCCCGTCCGGGCCCCTCCTCCCCGTCCCCAGCCCTCCCTCCAGATGTCACAGGGAGCATCCTGTCCCGCTTGGACCCTGAACTCCCACCCCCTCCCCGGGGTCATCGCCTCCTGCTCCCCTAGCTCCGCTCTGGCCTCGGGCCACCTGCCTTGTCTCCTGGGCCGGGCCCCGGAACACCGTGATGTTCTCCACGTCGGCCCTCCCCGGGTATCCAGAGAGAGTACGGAATCCGGTAGTAGCTGAGTTAGCGCGCCTGTGTTTTCCCCTCCCCCTGGGGGTCTCTGAGGTTTCATTCGTGGGTCTGTGGTGAGATTTTCCTCAAAGGATTGGAGACCCCAAGGGGGTCACGTACTCCCTTCCCTGGGGAGGAATTAAGAGCCAAGAGTTCAGGGGCACACACAGGTGCGGGGAGCTTACTGGCCATCGTGTCCACTGCCCCCCCCCCAGCAGTGCCCCCTGATCCTGGCTACACGCCGTCGTTGCTTAGCGCAGCACTGGCTCTCGGGCCTGTGGCCTCCCCCCTGCATGTGCCAGACCCCAGGCAGGAGGGGGGCTCCTCCTGGCCACAGACCCCGCACATCAGGACCCCTGCTGGGCTGGTTTAACACCCCCCTCCCCCCCCCCCGAGAGGTTCTGATTCCGGAGGTCCGGGGCAGAACCTGAGAATCTGCATTTCTAACGAGCTCCTAGCTGCCGCTCCGGGCAGGGACCCCACCGCGTGGAAAATCTGCCCCTCGAGGGGCTTCCTCATGCAGATACTCGGCCATGCCCTCTCCCTTCCTCCCCGATGCCCCCGACCGCGTGCGTTCCGGAGCGGAGCGGTCCTGGCCCCGGCCACCCCTCCTGATTGTGACCGCACCTGCGTGGGGGCTCTTGCAGGGAGGAGAAGGAGCGGTGGATCCGGGCCAAGTACGAACAGAAGCTCTTCCTGGCCCCCCTGCCCTGCACGGAGCCGTCCCTGGGCCAGCACCTGCTGCGGGCCACCGCCGACGAGGACCTGCGGGCCGTCATCCTGCTGCTGGCGCACGGCTCCCGGGACGAGGTGAACGAGACCTGCGGGGAGGGGGACGGCCGCACCGCGCTGCACCTGGCGTGCCGGAAGGGGAACGTGGTGCTGGTGCAGCTCCTGATCTGGGTAGGTCCCCGCGCGCAGGACCGCGTGGCCGCCGCCGCCCTCGCTGTCTGAGGAGGGGACGCGGTGCGGGGAGGGGCTTTAGGATGGAAGAGTGGAGGCCCCTGGCTTTCGGGCTCCCCTGTGTGAGGACGCCTCTTGAGGACTGACCAGAGGGAGGGAGGGGGTCCACGGGCCCCGCTCTGCCCGGCCCTCCCGGGGGGGGGTGTCTGCAGAGCTCATGGGCCTCATGACCCCTCTGGGCCAGGTGGGGTTGGAGTGTCTGTCGTGGTCCTTTTACAACAGACCGCTGTCACCTTTGGGAGAGGGGTGGGGAGGGAGAATACAGCTAGTTTATAGGGTTCTCTCCCTTTAGCAACCCAAAAATACTGGACCCAGAATTTGATGGCAGGACTTTATCAAAGGGCTTTTTCTAGACTCTTCTGGTTAAGTTCTAGGGAAAATTCTTTCTTGTTTGTTTTTTAATGCTTCTCTTTGAGAGAGAGACAGAGTGCAAGTAAGGGAATTGCAGAGAGAGAGGGAGACAGAGTCCAAAGCAGCACCAGGCTCTGAGCTGTCAGCACAGAGCCTGACGCGGGGCTCGAACCCACAGACCGTGAGATCATGACCTGATCTGAAGTTGGACATTTAACCGACTGAGCCACCCGGGCGCCCCTAGGGAAGATTGTTCTTAAGTTTCTGTGGAAGCATTCGTCACGAACCCTGAACGGCAACAGAAAGGCAGAGTGTGTGGAGCCGCGGGCACCACCGTGTAACCGGGGTCCGCTCCTGAGGAGTCCATGCCCCGCGGTGGCACAGCCCGCACACCTCGGGGGCTCAGCCACCCCGTGTCACCGCAAAGGGCGGCAGAAGGCTGCCTGCCGAGAGGTCCCCAGCAGGGGCAGATGGCGGTCCTTACCCATGGTAGGACCTGAATAGGGGTAACAGGGGACGTCTCTGCGCCCTTGTGTGTTACATACAGATCTCCCCCAATGAAAGGGAACCGCCTCTGAGATCAAGAAGTGATTATTTTTTGTTTTCACAATCGGAAAGGCAGAATGGAGCCAGCAAAGCCAGGATTACCAGTTGGTCTCCTGCAGAAAGGAGGGGCTGGGTGTCAAAAGCACATGGTTTCTTTAAAAGAATACGCGTGGGGCCAGCTGTGCTCTCTGGCCGTCCGCGTCCCTCTCCTCTTCCCTGGGTGGTCCGTCCCCCCGCACCGACTGCCTCGGAGGGCACCCGGCCCCTCCCCCGGTGCCCCCACCCGTGACCCTGACGGCCCTCTCCGTTGCCTCCACAGTACGGGGTGGACGTCATGGCCCGCGACGCCCACGGGAACACGGCGCTGGCCTACGCCCGGCAGGCGTCCAGCCAGGAGTGCATCGACGTCCTGCTGCAGTACGGCTGCCCCGACGAGCGCTTCGTGCTCATGGCCACCCCCAACCTGTCCAGGAAGAACAATAATCGCAACAACAGCAGCGGGCGGGTGCCCACCATCATCTGAGGACCGCCGGCCCGCCGCGCCCGGGCCCCTCCTCAGCCTCGCGCCTCGCCCCGAAGTCACGACACGTGAGTCCCGTCGCATCCCCACTCTCTTCCCGGCGGTCACCCGCCCACCCGCCCTCACCCTGCGCGAAATCACAAAAGCCTGACCGCCCTCACGGGGCGAAGAGGGAGGCCAGGAGGCTGCGAGACCGACTCCTTTTCCCGAACTCCCCCCCACCGCCCACAACGGGCAGGAGCTGCCGGTGGTCCTCGGTTTCTTGATGATAGCACACGGCGAGGTAGCCGGGTCCAGCGGCCCGTGGACACAGAGCACGGCACAAGGGACGGGGACGCGAGGGGGAGGGGAGGCGAGGAGCAAGGAGAAGGGTAACTCTCCTTAACCGGCAGTTAAGCACATCAGTACATTTCACCTCTTCCAAACGGAACACGCGGATTTCATCTCTTCTCCGAGGAGCTTGACGGCATAAATCAGAGGCAAAGCAGAGTTTGTCAGGTTTGAAGCCCCTATGATGGTATGTGTCAAATCAGTTGTAGCTAATCTGTCCAGAGAGAATACTGGCTTCATTACGCTTGTGTAGTAGAGTTCTTCCAGCATTACCGCTGTTTAATAGAACATGATTAGTCATCACCGAGGAAAAAGCATATTAGCCGAAGAGGTAGTTACACCGCACGCTCTGATGCTTGCCCCGATGTGATTGCAATACTTCTTAGAAGCATCATATTATCCCAGACATGTTCTTTCGAGCCCTTGGAGCCCTCCTTTCTAAATTCACTGTCATAATTTAGTATCTGTTTAATTTTTCAGTCCAAAGAGAGGAAATCAGTTGCTGCGTATTCTGAGATTGCCGTCTCCCTCCTTGGTGCAAAAAACAAAATGGAAAAAATAAATTAGGGTAGCTCAGAAATTCAACAGGAAATCACGAATCCAAGCTAATAATAACACTTTGAGTACATATAATAAACTAACTGAAGGCATAAAAGGCTATATATATATATATATATATATTTTTTTTTTTTTTTTTTTTTTTGACCCCAGACATCAGATCTTACTTCCTTTTGCCAAGGTGGAGGCCTTGGGTCTCAGTCACTTCTGGGCCCCACCGAGTGTCACCCAGGCTTCCGTGTTCTGTCCTTAGATAAGATTGTGAAAATCTATTTGAATAAAAGAAGTTCATAAATATGCATTGATTTTTGTACAGACAAATGTCACCTCTGTTAATTTATAAATTGAACTGGATGTGAACTAATAATGTACAACTAGTTGCGATGCGAGGGTCACAGATCATTGTACGCGGAAGCCACTCCCAGCAGCAAATGCTTCCATTAATGTGACAGACAGCCTCTGAAGAGGAGCGCATCAGAAGACGGTGGTATGATTTGCTTATTAAAATCGAGGAGGGAAAAAAACAACCAGACACTGAGGCATATCAGAGACGAGGAAGGAGGCATGTGATTTCCCATCATTTTCAACCTGATAGCACTTCTGCTGACCCAGAGGAAGGGGCCACGGCCAAGCGGGGGGCGCTTTTCTGAATCCCAGACCCGTGCACTCTGCAGTGGCAGTTCGGGACCGGCCACCCGCAGGTCTGCGGCACCTGCCGGCCGGCGAGAATCACTAAGGCCTGACTTGGCGGCCGGGCCCTCCGTCCTGTTGATTAGCACGTCCCCTGACCTGCTGTCACTAAGCGGCATCAGGCTGCTTCAGACGTTAGCTCCCTTCATCCTGGCCAAATCGTGACACCCTAGGTTCAGAAGGAAGGGGGTGGCTCTGCCCGGAGGAGAGGGTTGTCCGATTGGAAGGCGCCCCTGGACACTGGTGGCCCCAGAACCAGGGTCGCACTAGGCTGGCAGCCCCCCGGGGGGGTCTCCTGCTCTCATATAGCAAACCTTCTATTTTGTAAGAGTTTTTCCTCTTCTTTCACTTTAAAAAAAAAAAAACGTCAAGTACGTGGGGAAAAAATAAAGCTTTACACAGAATTTATACGTGGGCCCGTGTTTCATGGACACTTGTAACCTTGCTTTGGCTGCGTGGAGCCTGACCACAGGTCCCTGATCCTCCCCCCGGTTTTTAATGCTGTGTTTCATCGCCGTGTCGTTGTTTTAAATGTGGTTAGGGGGGGAAACGTCATTGCCTATTTTTGAAGAACTCATTACTCTTCTCTTCCACCTGGACACATTCTGCTCCGCACAGCCTTTAGCATAGACGTTACGTAGCGAGCGCAGATGTAGTATAAATGAAATTCTTAAATTATTTCATTGTAGTTAATTCCCACTATAGGAATGCCCTGTCATATAGCGAAGCCTCGTTTTGAAAAGAAACAGAATTCCTTGTAAGGCTTCTCTTTAAGATGTATATGAGGGTGTACATATTATTATACATGTTTATAATATAATATTTTCCCAAATGACTCCTTTTTTCACTTAGCCTTTCACGACCTGAATGCTAGACTGGGTTTTCCCCCTCCCTTCCCTCTCTCCGACGCGGGGACTTCATTGATTCCTCCTCAGAAAACCTGACCCCTCTTCTGCTATTTTTAGCCATGGTGATCTGTTCCAGGAGGCAGCCTGCTTTCCTGAGCCTGAGTTTTGGCAACAGACGAAAGGCAGTACTGGGTTTCAAGAGTTTTCCTCTAAAATAAAGGTGACCGGTGGCTAATCTCTTTGTATTTCAGTGTCAGACCAGAAGGGCTTTCTTCGCCAACCACGCTGTCATTCCCATCTTAAAGCCTTACCTAACACCGAGGCCTGGAAGCAAAAAACAAGGGCTAGTGTTCGAAATAACCAATTGGGGGAGGGGGTCGAGTGGTCTTTGTTGATTCTCATGGAAGTTCTGCGAAGTGACCGTGAGGCGAAGGCACCACTGCCTCTTCTGTTCAGAATTAACATTTCCCTTAACCGAGAAGCCACCTGCTGGGGAAGACACGCGGGCACGTGGTCACCGGTTAGGGTAGCTTCACCATCTGGCCGGATGTGCTCCGTGCCCCAGACACCCTGCAGAGAAAGGAGCCTTGCTTCCGACTCCCGCCCCGGCCCCACCCGTCTCCTGTCATCCCAGGAGAGGAGCAGCTCGAGGCTGCGCGGGTGACAGATGCCCGAGCCCATGGCCCCGTGAGCAGGTGCGCTTGTGTGCCTCCCAGCAAACGCATCCCGTGCGTAATTACCCCAGAAGGCAGGAGGAGGCCCGGGCTGCTCGCTGATCACGGGGCAATGGGGTGGTCTTGTTGCATTGCTCTTGAGCAGGATCCTAAAAGGAACCCGGGTGGTGGCCCTTCCCGCACCATTGTCTTCTGAAGCTTTGTCTAGCCTGACGACGTCTCCTTGGACCCAGCCTCTGCTGTCTGGCCTGGGGACCATTCTGTGCAGTTTCGTAACGCCTTCACGAGTCCAGGGTCATTCTCTGTCCACAAAGGAACGGACACTCCCGTCACTTGGGGAGGACGTGGGCCAGTGAGAAAGACAGCCCTGGCTCTGCTGGCCCTCCTGTGTGGCCTGGGGCAGGGCCCCGGCTTTGGGGATCTTTTTCCTCACCTGTGAAACGGGTGGCCTCGCGGGATCTGATGGCCAGTTGGTTGCCAACCAGTGTGGTAACAGGCAGCCAGACACCCAGCCAGAGGCTGGACGCTCAGGAAATGGGAGTGTTCATTTAGAACAGAAGTGCTGGGAGCAGACGGCCAGAGCCCAAGCCTGGAAAGCTGCCCCCAGGCCAGCAGTGCTTCCTCAGACCAGTGCTCTAGGGAGTCAGTGACAGCACCCCCCCCTCCTGTCTGAGCTTCTGGGCCTCCCCTCTACAGGGCTGGTCAGTGCCCTTCCCCACCCCTGCGCGCTGGGATCAGTGCCAGAGAGGGTTGAGGCTCTCTGTGAGCCCGTTTTCCCAAAGAGCCCCTCCCCCAGCGGGCGAGCCATGCTTCTGCTCGCTGACGTCTAACCTCCAGTTTTAGAGTTTGATTTTCCAGAGGCAAAGAAAAGGTTAAGGCTTAGCCTCACGGATTCACTAAGGTCACTTCAGGCCCAAGATGACCCCTTCTGTCTCCTACACCATGTTGTCATGTTGTTGGCTCCCTTTAGAAGCCACCAAGAGGGGTGTCTGGGTGGCTCAGTTGGTTAAGCGTCCGACTTCGGCTCAGGCACGATCTCACAGTTTGGGAGTTCAAGCCCCGCGTCGGGCTCTGTGCTGACAGCTCGAGCCTGGAGCCTCTTCAGATTCTGTGGCTCCCCCTCTCTCTGCCCCTCCCATGCTCATGCTCTGTCTCTCAATAATAAATTTTAAAATGTTAAAAAAAAATTTTTAGAAGCCACCAAAAGGCTGCCATGACACTCCTCACACTCAGTCCTCACTTTGGTGTCCCTTTCCCATTTCCTTCTAAAATGAGAGCTTGCTGAGGAGCACCCTGGCCAGCAAGGCTCTAGGCTCTAACGGCCTCTCTTCCTTAGCTTGGACGTTTGGACCGTGAGCCTGCGCCTCAAGGGAGCGCCCCTCCCCCTCAGGGCTGGCATTGGACTTGTCCCTGCACTTGACAAAAGCATCTTCCCCCTCGAGGGTGGCCATTGGGTCCTGCCCAGCCCCCAGCCCGAGCTGTGCTCAAGGATGACGTGGGTCACCGCGGCTCCAGCTCTGCCCACCCTTCCTCCTCACATGTAGAATGTTCTGGAAATAAGAAACCCACATTCCCGCCTAGGAAGGTTCAGAAGCCTTGCAACAATGCAGAGCCTCTAGGAGTAAAGTATGGTCAGGCCTCAAAAACTTCTCAAAAGGCAAAGATAATTGGAAAGCAAATCCATTACCCCTCGATGGGCTCCTCCCCCTCCCCCATCCGCGCTAGTTCCGTCCCTCACGCACCCACAAGGTCGGCCTGACTTTCTAGAACTCCCCTGGACTGTATTTATGTCCTTCAAGCAAACAAATTGAAAAGCAGTCAGGAAGGAATTCAAATAGAAATGTGCTGAAGATACACATCTTTCTTTCCCAGGAAATATAATTTATTTCTAACTGGCCTCCTCAAACGGGGATTTCACACATTGCAAACTCCTGTCTTCAAGTGATTTTCACCCTCATCCTTCACCAAAAACCTAAATAAGGGCCTTTGGCATCCAGACTTGGATTTTTCACTTTGGGCCATTATCGACATGTTTCTTGTTTGAGTTCCCAAGTGGCTTTCTTCTGGAAGCCCTGCGGTCAGTGGGTCTTCGGTGTGGGCCCCGGCCCGCTCCGCTCCATGCCCTACACCCTGATGGGTCCTTCATCGCTCAGGCATCTAAATCAGGCTGCCTTTCAGTCAAAACGTTCAATTCCTCCCAGTTACGCAGAAGACAGAAGGGGGGCGGGTTAGTCTCTCAAGTAGATGGAAGCAGCCAGACTTGTATTTCCTCTGCTGCCAGGAAGTAGTTCCTGGGACCCGGAATGGCCAGCACCCTCCCGAGGAGAGAGACACAGCGCCGCTCAGGGTCAGCACGCCCCCACCGGATCCCTCACCTCTCCCCTCTCGAGGAGGAAAGGACACGTAAGAGCTTAGAATTCGTATTTCAGAAACACAAATGTTCCTCCCCTCGGAGGAGAAAGGCCGTCCTTCCGTAGATTTTTTAAACAATAGGAATGGATTCCCTGTTGAATCTTGGATGTCTGCTGTTTTTGAAACATAGATTGATGCTTCTCTCCTGTTCCGGCTTTTCTGTTTGGGCCAGAGTGGCCAGTAGAGGACATTTCATCAGCTGTCAGCACAGGGTTCAGTAAAACCAGAAAGCCTGTTTTTAGTCTGTGACCTTCAAAACACCCAAGTTCTAGAAGGAGTTCAGTTTTTAGCAACAGTTCGGTGTAGGAAGCACTGTCCCAAAGCAAGGAGACAGGACGGCCGATTTGAAAACCGCTCTCACTGCATTGCATTCATGAGGCTCTGATTTTGTTCTCAAATGACAGCATTTGGTTCCGGGGCTTGCACCCGGTTGGTAAAAATGCCCTTCTCTGAGACCTTCCTCCCGTCCAAAGGGCCTGTGGTGCCCGGAGGCAGGCAGGGTGAGGCAGGGGTGCGCATCGGGGACCTGCCATGTGTCACCCAGCGCCTGCAGGGTATGCGCATGGCGAACCGCCTTGGTCAGTGTGCGAGAGGTTAGCTCAGGGTTGGTGTTTCATTTTGGCCTGATGTGGCTTCCGTAGAGAAGGTCCTCCGAGGGGTCACGATGGAGCCGTATGATAGAGACTTGCCTGTCAAAGTAGAGTTAGGTCCCATCTAGAATATTCTCTGGCAGCAGGGCCACCCTGTCTTTTGTCTTGAGACTCAGGTAAAAGAAAAGAACCACAGGAGATGGGAGAACTTGGGGGAATCTTCCAAATGCAACGACCAGATGTTGGGAGCAGTTGCCCCTAAATCAGAGTCTGCCCTGGTCTCCCCATACCAGACGGCGTCGACACTGGCCCCAGAAGCTACTATCTGAGCTGGCCCAAGCTCATGTGAAGAAGATGAGGCACCAACCCCAGAAGCCCACGCAGTTAGGGGAGTCCCTCGAGGAGTCCCTCGAGTAAGATGGCGGGCGTCCAGGCCTGACGAAGGACGTGCCAGGGCTTTCCAGCCCCGGCCTAGCACCCGGATGTTGAAATCCCGAGCGGGCAGCCCAGCTGATGACCACTGCACCTGACATTCCACTGAGTGGCCCGGGGGACATGCGCATCCTGCCCAGGCTCTTAGCGGGTCAGGGGATGGTGGGGACCAAGAGTGCAC
Source organism: Hyaena hyaena (assembly GCF_003009895.1). NCBI lineage: Eukaryota > Metazoa > Chordata > Mammalia > Carnivora > Hyaenidae > Hyaena > Hyaena hyaena. The sequence continues at coordinate 4,397,289 of NW_024080664.1, read as the reverse complement.
GAGCCAGGGCCCGGAGTTAGCTCACTGACCACTCACGGGAGCACATCACGCCCTTCTAGGCCCGCCCCCAGGTGCCCAGGGAGACCTGAGTGAGGACTGGGCTGCTCCATGGTGCGTAGGCAGCAGACATGTTAGAAACCGCCTTACGGCAGTTCACACATCCCGAGGTTAGAAATCACACCTTCTCCAAACCTCGAAAGGACCACAGTTCCTCTCCCCCCACCCCCCGCAACTGTGCTTCTATCTAACATCTGTCAAATTCTTGAGGTCGCAACCCCTGCCCTGATCTGAGCACCTACATGCCAGGGAGGATGCTTCGTGCACTTGACCGAGCACACCCCACAAAGCCTTGGGAGGCCTGGGCCGGCTGCCCTAGGAAGGGCTGGAGGAATTGGCCACGCCAGCCACGGGCGTGACCATGTGGGTTCTAGGAGCGCTTCTTTCCAGACAGCCTCCTACTCTCCTGTCCATGACCTTGAATGGGGTTTTCATGTGGCCACGGCTGTGTTTCTGAACGGGAGCCTGGGAGGGTCAACGGTGACAACCAAGAGGCATTTGTAGGAGAGAACAGGGAAGGCTGAGTCTGTGTCCACCTCCCAGCACGTTTTTCTGTTTCTGTAAATAGCAACATGTAGAAGATGGAAGAGCGGCCCAGGGTTTATCCAGAGATGGGTTTGATTTCTTTGGGTTTTTTGGGTTTTTTTTTTTTGGTTGTTTTTATATTACCTCATTCAGCAAGTTTGTTTCACAAGGACTCAATGATGCTTTATTTATATTGTTTGTACTGTAATTAAAACCATTGACAGACATTTCACTTTGCTTGTTATTTCATATGATTTTGTTTTGATTAAATATGCCAGTTTGTATTTTCCTGCATTGGGATTTTTTCTGTCAGCTGTACAGTATTCTAAGGGGGGGGAAAGAAAAAGAAAAAAATGTGTAAAGTAATGGAGAGAGGTGGCTATAGTGTAGAGGCCTCTTTCTAATAAAGAAATGAAAATATGTCTACACCGCTTCCATGGAGGATTTGTTGGGGCTTTTGGGGGGGGGGGGGGGGGGGGGGGGGAGGAGGCAGAGGGTGTTGGTCATTCGTCACAACTAATTGGATTTCGGCACTCAGTCGACATAAATCCCAGAGAAGAGGTGATCACAGAAGGGCGTGTACAAGGCCCAGGCTGCGTCTCGCGTGAGCAAGCTGGGACACACATGCTGTGGTCACGGCCAGAGGGGACGTTAAGGAGCATCTCATCCAACCTGTTCACCTACAAGCCTCTCCAAGGGGCCACGGCTTCCCCAGCCCAGGACTGGCTGGGCCTGGAAGTCCCAAGTGCTTGAGGAGGGTCTTGGCGCTGGACCACACCGTCCCCAGATGGGTGAGGGGGACGCAGCTGGGGGCTCGGAAATGAAGCCACTCCAGGGTGCTGCTGTTAACATTCTTGTTCGTAATAGTGTCCTGTTCTCCTCATACAAAATACATATTGTCTTTACCCCCCCCAACAGAAAATTAAAGCACCCGAAGGCCACCACGCGGACACCCCCACTGTCAGCAATCTGGGGGGCGCCTTCCAGGTGCCGCCTTCTGCAGACAGTCAGGGCCCCTCGCCCACCTTGCAGGTCAGCCAGTAGACACATGAGCCCATGTCGTGTCCGCATTTACGTTCCCTGCGGGGATTTTCTCCTGGCGCGGGGAGCACGCCACCCAGCCACGAGGTCCCACGGCCCCGTGCGGCGTGGGCACGCCACCCCGGCGGACCAAATGCACGATGTTACGGAAGTTACTTGTCTTCTAGGAAATAAAAACAGGAGGGAAAAGGCACGGGTTTAGGACACACTCGTTCCACTCACACGCGTGCTGGCTCTCTTACACCTGGGAACGCAGGGCTTCAGTGGACCAAGGGGCTGTTTCCTCACCAGAGAAGACCCCCGCAGGGAGCCAGCCAGGGCTGGCTCGGACGGATCCGGAAGGCCACCCGGGCCCGGCCTCCTCCCGGCCATCTGGTCAACCACGGATCGTGGGGTCGTGTTACCCCCCACCCAGCACCCACACGAGGGCCCCTCCGCCGCTGGCATCTGCACTCCACACGTGGAGGAGAGAAAAGGCGGGGAGGCAGGCAGCTCAACAGGCCTCTCCTCTGCAGTGTTCCCCGAAGCCTCACCCCTGACTCGACCCCCCATCGTCCACACGGGGCCAAGGTCATTCAGGGTTGCAAAGGAGGCTGGGAAACGTGGCTCAGTGGGGCAGGGTCTGGTGGTAAGGAAGAGGAGGCCAGCGGTCCCTGCCCGTTCATTCTTTGGTTCCCCAAAACACCCTCTGTCAATACCCAGCACAGCGGCTTCCCCCAGAGAGATGCCCGGTGGGCAGGCTTCCCAGACCTCAGTCCCCACCTTCCATCCAGTGCTCCTGAGTCCGCCTCAGCGTGTCCGTCCGGTCCCGGTGGGTGACAGCTTCTCCAGCCCACTGACCCTTGCAAGCCGAGGTACTTGAGCCAAATGCCCCGAAAAGCTCGGTCAGACCAGCAAGGTAGCAAAAGCAAGACTGAAAGTCTGGATTTAATAGCCAAGATTGTTAGAGCGACGATACGCAGCTGCAACGGGACCGTCACTAACACACATTTCTGCAAAGCGATACGGAAGTGTGTACAGAGGCTCCGGAAACCTTCCCTCTGGCCCGGGTGCCCGGGGCCCAGACAACACCTCCATCCCGCAAATTTGTGTTGACTGCATGAGTGAATTTGATGCCTCGGAATCTGGCCAAGGGGTAACATGATCACGGAGCGCCTGGGTGGCTCAGTCAGGTGAGTGTCCGACTCTGGATTTCGGCTCAGGTCATGGGATCGAGCCCCGTGTCAGGGCCCATGCTCAGCGTGGAGCCTGCTTAAGACTCTCTCTCCCTCTGCTCCTCTTCTGCTCACTCTCTCTCTCTCAAATAAAAAAAAATTAAATAATAAAAAAAAGATGTTCGTGATTGTGGTATTTATAACAAAATATAGGGAAACCCGCAAAGTCTAACAGTAGGGGATAGTTGTATAAGTTACTGTACAGGAACATTTGTCATTTCAAATGTGTTTATCCCATGGGGAAATGATACCATATAACTTAAAATTTAGGATACAGAATATAGAGTAGAGTCTGCTAATAAAGAAGGTAAAGTCTCGCAAAGGTATTGTTATATGCTCATTTCACATTAAGGGGGGAAAAATCCAAAACATTTGCAGTGCTATCTCTACAGGGAGTTCTGGGTTGTGTCTCTTTCCCTTACCCTGCCCACCTTGTCTCCATAAGAAAGTATTTTTAAAAAGTGATTTTGAGGCACATTTTAAAAACCCATGGCTTGCCATTGGCTTTGAAGAAAGTGGTTGCGTTTCTTACCATTGTTTTTTGCTCATACTAAAATCAGAGAAACGGTTGGTTAATTGGTTCATAAAAGACTGAAACAAATTGATTAAAAATTAGGAGGCATTCGGGCTAGGAGGGCACCATAATTCACAGAGTCGGGAGGAACGAGGTTCAAAGAGACCGATCACCGCAGTCCCAGCACACAGAACCTTCCGGAAGGCCAGGTCGCCCAAGTCCCCTTGCCTCCTCCCCTCCCCTCCCAGGTGCTCTCCACCCTCCCAGCGCTGTCCCCAAGGGACCTCAGCAGCTCCCCTTGTCTGCTCTTGTGCCCCCCAAACAATGCTTCTAGGGATCTGATCTTGCTGCTCGATGCCGAGACCCCTCCCCAGCTCCCCACCGTTCTGACCGCCACCTCTGCCCCTCGCTCTTGGCTCCTGCCCAGCCCCAGGGTCCTGCTCTCTTGCCCACCGCTCCCTTCCCCTGGGAGGACCCCGTTCTTTGTGGCCAGCTCCTTCTAATCTTTGGGGTCTCAGATGAACTGTCCCTCCCTCGGAGAGACCTCCCCGACCCCAGCCGGGCTCAGGCCTCCCTGTGCATCCCGGCGCCCTCCTCGCCCTTCACTGTGCCTTTATTTCTCTGTGGACCGTCCGCCCCGGCCTGAGCCTCACTTGGTTCCGTGGCTGGTGTGTCCGGTCTCCCGTGAACCCCGCCGGTATCCACGGAATGAAGGGGTGCGTAAGAAAGGGACGAACTCTGCCCACCAGGGGCTGCCCTGCCTGGGCACCCGGGCGCTCAGGGTCCAGCTGTACCAACAGCTTTGGGTCGTCCTGACCTTGAGGAAACGAAGCCTCGGTGTAACCGCGATAGGCCTGAGGAGCCCCGGGTCGGCGCTGGACGGCCGCGGCCCCACGGCTACCCCACGGCCACCCCACGGCCACCCCACGGCCACCCCAGGCGCTGTGGCGGGGGCCGGCTGGCGGGGCCGGCTCGGGCCCGGCGCAGCAGTCCGTGTGCACAGCTCTCTCGGGCCCCTCACCGGGCCCTGGCCTGCCCCCTGCGCAGCCGGCCGCGCGTCCCAGGCTCGTTCCAGAAGCCACCGAGCCACAATTCATCACGCGGAGTCCGGCAGGGCGCCTAATTGGCCCATAAATGTGGCCCAATAACCGCACCTGACACCCAAAGACACTGCAGGCAATTAGCACTTATTTATTTGCATACGGTATCGACCCGTTTCACGCCGCCCCGCTCGCTCGGGGCCCAGGGAGCAGCGCCCGGGACTGCCCGTCGGCGACGCACACGTGCACACACGCTACACACACATGCCTCACATGTGCACAGCCACATCACACACGTGCACATGTTCACAACCACACCACACACCACACACGCATCGCACATGCATCACACATATCACACACGCACCACACACACATCACACAACACAAGCAACACATATCACATACACCACACACACCACACACATATCACACACCACACATGCCATACACACATACAGATTCACATGCCACACACGTTCACACATGTTACAGCCACAACACTAAACACACATGCATTGCACATGCATCACACACATCACACACACATACCACACGCACACCACACACCACACCACACACACATCACACACATCACATACACCATATACACCACACACACACACCACACATCACACACACACATCACACACACCACACACGCATCACACACACACATCCCACACACACCACACACATCACACAGACATACCACACACACATCACACACAAAACACCACACACACATCACACACATCACACATCACATACACCATACACACCACACACACATCACACACATATATCACACACACCACACACACCATACACACACACCACACACACATCACACACACCACACAGACATCACAGACACACCACACACATCACACACACACCACACATGCATCACACACACCACACATGCATCACACACACCACACACACACCACACATACATCACTCACACACACCACACACCACACCACATCCCACACACATCACACACACAACACACATCACACACACATCACACACACACATCACACACACCATATACACACACCACACACACCACACACACATCACACACACATCACGCACATCACACACACCACACACACATCACACATATATCACTCACACACACCACACACCACACACACCACACACACGCACCACACACACACACATCACACACACATCACATACATCCTACACACACTACACACACACACCACACATCACACACACACGCACCACACACACACCACACACATCACACACACACACATCACACACACACACACATCACACCACACACACANCACACACACACGCACCACACACACACCACACACATCACACACACACACATCACACACACACACACATCACACCACACACACACACCACACACCACACCACACACACATCACACACATCACATACATCCTACACACACCACACACACACACCACACCACACACACATCACACACACGCACCACACACACACACATCACACACATCACATACATCCTACACACACCACACACACGCACCACACACACCACACACACACACCACACACACATCACACACACGCACCACACACTCCAGCAGGGATGAAGGGAAGGTGGGCTGCCCTGCTCCGGGCCCGCGGCGCCCTGGCGGCAACTCTCAGGGCGCTGACTCGGCCCCGCGCAGGCTGGGGACGCGGGCCCCGGTCGCGGGGTCCCGTGGTGCCGCGGCGTGCATCCGGGGCTCGCCAGACCCCACCCGGGAGGCGCCGCCCCGAAGCAGGCGGCGGCCTGGGCGCCGCGTCCCCGGGACCCCGCCGAGCCGCGGGCGCACGGCCCCCGAGCGCGCATGTGCGGGAGCGGCCGAGCGAGTGAGCCGCTCGGGGCCTGGGGCTGCTTCCCGTTCTGTGCCTCCCCCTCGCTCTCCCTCTTTCCCTCTCTCTCAAAGATAAACATTAAAAAGTTTTTTTAAATAAACTCATCATTACCGTTATCATCACAAAAAATCAGAAACATCCAAATAAGCAGCACCATACATGATATTAAACCCCACCCCAATCCATCCGCAGGCAAAAAGCAGGTTATCGAGATGGAAAGATGTTTCTGAAGCAGGGAGAATATGCAAAAGCAAGTTACCAAACAGCATGGATAGGGTGAGTCCTTTCTTGGCAGGAAATGAGGGACAACTGCATATATGTAAACACATGTGCATGGAAACTTCCAGAAGGAACGCACAGCAAGTGGGAACAGGAATTCTCTCTGAGCTTGATCTTGATTTTAGTCTGTTCTCTGCCTGTTTGAATTTCCTGATTCATATGAACATTTATGACTTCCATAACTATTTTTAAAATAAAGATAGATGCCTGGGGGGGCTCAGTCGGTTGAGCCTCTGACTTCGGCTCAGGTCATGATCTCACGGTTTGTGGGTTCGAGCCCCACGTCGGGCTCTGTGCTGACAGCTCAGGGCCTGGAGCTGCTTCAGGTTCTGTGTCTCCCTCTCTCTCTGCCCCTCCCGGACTCGTTCTTGCTCTCTCTCTCTCTCTCTCTCAAAAAAAAAAAAAAAAAACAAAATTTAAAATAAGGAAATAAAATGAAATGAACAATTACCAACCCCACCCCACCCCCGCCCCGCCCAGGATAGCCACTGGCACTTGAATGTGAGCCCTGCCACCTTCTAAATACATAGATACACGTGCTTTAACTAAAACATAAGATAACGTTCTTCCAACTATTTGGTAACCTCCTCTTCCCTTCACATGTTTGTTTAGAAGTTGTTCAGGCCGGCAGACAAGTTGAAGAACGGCGTGCTTCCGTGAAGGCGCAGCGAAGCCTCCTCGGCATCTACCAATTACTCACATCTTCACATCTTGGTGATCAATAGACGACACACAGACGACAGAGAGGTGACAGTGCACACACACTGGGCTGGACCATCTGAAAGTAAATTACCAACATCATGATTTTCACCCTTAAATAAATAGGCACAGGGACATTCTGTTGTAACTACAAGAACATTATTCCCCCCAGACAGTTACCACTGATATGATATAATATGCCGTCCATATTCAAATCTCCTCAATTGTCCCAATAATGTCTTTTATAGCTGATCTTCCTCTCCTCCAAGATCCAATCAATAATCACACAGAGCCCTTAATTGTCACGATAACCTACTTCTTTAAACTTAAATGAGCATGAACTACTTTTCATGTCAAAAAAAAAAAAAAATAGCTACTATGATTTAAACACTCAGCAGTCTGGGAACGAGGCTGCCTGGTTCCCAGCCCTGCACCGGTCTGGGACTAGTGTTTTAACTAATTTTTTTTTCTAATTTTAAAGGCAAAAATTAGGATCTCTTGGCTTTTCTGCATTTGAACGCCGCTGGGCTGTAATATTTCATGTTTAATGACACTTCGTATTTCGCCGTTTTCCCCCTGGCGTGTTCTTGGCTCCCTTTTCTTTCGGAGTATTTCTCTTTTTCTTAATGTTGTGTGAACTTGGGGCATGCCCCCTTACATGTTACAAAATGTTTCTCATTGTTTCATTTCCTTTTTAAACTTGGCGATTTTCTAAGGTGCAGAGTTTTGACACTTGTGACCTCAAATCAGTGTTTACTTTTATGATTCTTGGCCCTAATGCTACACTTAGAAAGTCCTTCCTCTCCCAAGAGGAGACAAACCTCCGTTTCTCTTTCTTCCAGTACATTCCGTTGTGTTCTGCTACTTCGTTGCAGTTAAACTTTTCATCCCTCTTCCGTCTGTGAAGATTTAATTTTCTCCAAATGGTTAGCTAATCCTACCAATTCCATTAATTTTTTTTACCAATTCCATGTATTAAACAAGGATGAAAGTCCTTTTTTAATGAATGACACATAAATTGTAGAATTTCCATGTGATAGACTAATAATTGGCCATTACAAAGAATAAGGTAGAGGCGCCTGGGTGGCTCAGTCAGTTAAGCGTCTGACTTCGGCTCAGGTCACAATCTCGCAGTTTGTGAGTTCGAGCCCTGTGTGGGGCTCTGTGCTGACAGCTCAGAGCCTGGAGCCTGCTTCAGATTCTGGGTCTCCCTCTCTCTCTGCCCCTCCTCTACTCATGCTTTGTCTGTCTCTCTCTCAAAAATAAAAATAAATATTTAAAAAAATGTTTTCATAGAAAGAATAAGGTAGCCTTATAGATATTGACAAGAAGGTCTCCAAGATACACTGTTAAATAAAAAATTCAAGTTGCAGAGCAGTGCACATCCATGTAGCATGTGACCCCCCAACAAAGGGGACTTGCGTGTACATACACACGCACGTACAACACAATCTCTTCTCCCTCGTGGTCTCCTTTGCTGGCTGCTCCTTCTCCAATTTTGACTTCCAAGTACTGGAAATCCCAGGACTCAGTCCTTGACCTATTCTATACCTACGGGACCTCCCTAAATGATCTAGGCCCGAGATTTTCAATATTTGCCCCTGACTTCCAAATTTTTCTCTAGCTTTCCCTCTCTCCTGAGTTCTAGACTCTTCTTTCCACTGCTAGGTAGATATTTGGATGCTGTATAGCTTGGGATGCTTTTGGCTACAAATAACCAAATACTTAAGTAACAGAGGCTTAGGCATTAAAGAGGCTTCATTGCATCACAGAAAATATTTTGAGGCAGAAAATCCAGGACTGGTGCCATGGCTCAGCGGTGTTATTAGAAAATATATATATTCAGGTTCATTCATGCTCCAATTGTTAGCAGTATGGCTGCCACAGCTCCAGACATTGCATTCACATCCCTGGGATAAAAGGATGGCAAGACCAAATCTATCCTTTTCATCAGGAAAAGAAAGACATTCCCAGATTTTCCACCATCCTCCAGCAAATTTTCCCTTCATGACTGTCTCATTGGCCAGAGCTTGGTCACGTGGCTATTTTCAGAGATGCCACAAAAGCAAGTATGGTACCTTTCTTTCCCAGCCTCTGTGCTGTGGGTGGGAAAGAGAATACAGAGGCTGGGAGTAGGTGTTAGCCCACGATAGTGCCTCTGATCTCTATCCGTCACCTCCAGTGCACTTTTTCAAAACAAAAATCCATTATTCCCTCTCCTAACACAACCAACCCACATATGCCTCATCTTAGTAAGTAGCACCTCGTTCTCACCGGCACCTCTTGCCCAAATGCGCAGGAGCCTTGTGGGACTTCGCTCCCTCCTTATTAGCCCGTTCTGCCATCTCCAGAGATGCATCCCAGCACTGGCCACGTCTCCCTCCCTCCAGCTCAGCACCCCTACCCAGGCACAGGTTACTCCCATAGCCCCAGGCTGCCCTTCATTGCAGCTCCATCTGGAAGCCAGAATAACGCTTTTATTATTTTTTTAAATAAGAACTTTTGTTTTTTAATATATCCATAGTGTATTATCATCAACCCAGATTATCTAATAACCCGCCTTTGTTCAAATTTTCCAGAATATCTCCAAAAAAGCTTTTACAATTCGTTGGATAAAATCAGGATCCAAACCGGGTCCACACATTGGTTTATTTTTTTTAAATACATGTCCTAAGTTTCTGTTAATGTATAACAGTTTCTCCACTCCCCCGGTTTTCAAAGTCCTTTGCATATTCAAGGAATCAAGTCCTTTGTCCTGTAGAATTTCCCATCTTCTGGACTTGGCTTCCTTCTTTTTTTTTTTTTTTTTTCATTGCAGTATTATTTATTTTTTATTATTTTTTAAATAGTTTATTGTCAAGTTGGTTTCCATATAACACCCAGTGCTCATCCCCACAAGTGCCCTCCTCCATGCCCATCACCCCCCCTTCCCCTCCCCCCACACCATCTGCCCTCAGTTTGTTCTCAGCATTCAAGAGTCATGGGGGAGAGGGAGGGAGGCAAACCAGAATAACGCTTTTAAAATGTAAGTCACCTCCCGAAACACCTGTGCTCTCAACGCAGATGCTTCTGGCATCCGCAGAGTAAAATCCGGTCACTCACCTTGTCTTGCAAAAGTCCCATGTGATCTTGCCCCACTCGCCTCTGGCCTCTCCTTCACACACTCCCCTCCCAGAGGACCCCTGGCCTTGCTCTTTCTTGAATGTGCCATTTGATTACCTTCCCATCTTTGCATATGCTGTTCCCTTTCCCATTCCCTTCCTTGTCCTATAACGAATAGACAAGAGTTATATCTAGGTTGTAGAAAATGGACCAGACACAGATGGGAATTTAGAATATGATAAAAGTAGCAATTCGTATCAACAGAAAATACGAACCATTTAATAAAGGGGGAGGGGCACTTAGGGGCAAATACTTCAACCTTTACCCCATCCTATGCAAAAATAAATTCCAAATAGATTACAGCAATATGTAAAAATGAAAGGTACAAAAGTACTGGAAATACATGAAATATTTGTATAATCCTGGAGAAGTTTGTCTCATTGAACTATAAAAACCAAAGGCTTAGAAAAATGGACAGATTTGACTACATACAAATGATGGACTCTTATACAATAAAATGCATTGTTTTTCTTTTCTTAGAGCCATCCCACACCCCGAGTACTTTAATTATCTTTAGGAAACACAGAGACAGAGAAAGAAAAACTACTTGGACAATCCTAGTCAGGAAGGTATTCTATAAGAACAGTCAAGGGCGCCTGCCTGACTCAGTCGGTTAAGTGTTCTTGATCTCAGCTCAGGTCTTAATCTCAGGGTTGTGAGTTCAGGGTTGTGTTGGGCTCTGTGCTGAGCATAAAACCTACTTTAAAAAGTTAATAGATAAATTATTCACCTGAAGTCTTCAAAAAAATCAGTGTTGGGTGTGTAATTCTAGAGTAAGAGAGACTAAACTTTATCATAACCGATCATAATTTATGAAGCTTGATTGGATGCTGGATCTTTTAAGGGGGTGTCAAATCGAGACTCTTGAGGAAATCCAAATACAGGCTGGACATTAGATGCTGTTGGAAGATTTTTGTTAATTGCTTTAGGCAGGTGATCGTTTCAGAATGACATGGGCCAATGTGTTTATCCTCAGAAGATGCACAAAGGTTGAGAGTAATTCAACAACCACAAATAATAAAAATAAAATATTAACAACTAGAGAACAGAGGAGTAAAGGGCATTCAGGTGTTCACTTGCTGTCTTTTTAATGTTTCTGTATGTTTGAAAACTTTCAAAATTAAAATTGGGGAATATTTATAATTAGGTAAAATGTGGTAATAGAATGGAGTAGCTATAATAAGCTATGAAAGTGAATAATTAAATAACCCACCATCCCAGTGCCTCTGCTGAAGGTTGAATTTTGTGCTAATTGTTTCCTTGCTTTAAAAAAAAAAGTTAAGGTGGGCTAGGTTGGCTCATTTGGTCAAGTGTCCAACACTTGGTTTTGGCTCAGGTCATGATCTCATGGTTCGTGGGATTGAGCCCCATATTGGACTCTGTGCTCTCAGCTTGAGATTCTCTCTCTCCCCCTCTCTCTGCCCCTCCCTTGTGTTCTCTCTAAAAAAAACAAACAAACAAACAAACAAAAACAAAAAAAAAACCTTAAAAATAATAATAAATAAAAATAAAAATTTTAGTCATATACAACATTGGTTTTGTTTGCTTCTGAACTCCATAAATCTGGAATCCTATTTTTCTCCACTCAACAGATTTTCCAAGATTTATCTATGCTGTGTGTCCTTGACATTCGTCCATTTGCACTGTTCCAGAATGTGAATGGAACACAATTTATTTATTCATTCTCCTCGTGATCTGAGGCTCCAGATTTTGCCATCGCCAACCAGGCTGCCAAGAATATCCCGACTCGCTCTTCCCGAGCAGGTGTTCATGAGCTTCTGCAGGTGTGTGGTCTCTAAGTTTCCCCCTCTGCACACTCTGAAACAATTTGAAACATTAGGAATCCCCTCCCATTCTTTAAAGGTGAAATCTAACCTTTCAGCACAGGCTTCAGAGTTGAAAAGGAGAAGGGCGCCTGGGTGGCTCAGCCGGTTAAGTATCCGGCTCTCGATTTTGGCTCAGGTCGTGATCTCATGGTTCAGTTTGCGAGTTTGAGTCCCACGTCAGGCTCTGTGCTGAGCCTCCTTCAGATTCTGTCTGTCTCTCTCTCTCTCTCTCTCTGCCCCTCTCCGGCTTGTGCACATGCACACATAGTCTCTCTCTCGAAATAAGCTTCAAAAAGAAAGAAAGGTTCAAAAGGATCTAATTTCGGTACATTGTAAATATTAACATTTTAAAATAATGACAGTAGTTTTGTAAATAAAGTAGCTTTCTTTCATTGTATTCCAAGTGCACTATCCTTAACATCCTTCCTATTTTATAAGGAAAATAGAAAAAATAAGGAATTTTATCAAAGATACAAAGAAGGATGAATATATCTAATGTGATGGTTAATGGCTAATAAATACATTGTTTTTGTCTCATTTCATAGCTAGCTCTTATAGCTCTTCAAGCTATCCCGTCTAAAAAAGACATGTCCGGGGGCACCTGGGGGGCTCAGTCGCTTAAGTGCAGACTTTGGCTCAGGTCATGATCTCGCAGTTTGTGAGTTTGAGCCCTGCGTCGGGCTCTGTGCTGACAGCTTGGAGCCTGGAGCCAGCTTGGGATTCTGTGTCTCCCTCACTCTTGGCTCCTCCCCCACTCATGCTCTGTCTCTCTCTCTCTCGCTCAAAAATAATAAACATTAAAAAAATTTTTTTAAACGTGTCCACTGTAGCTGGCGACTGCTAATGGTGGCGGGCTCTGAGGAAGGTATTTGACAACTCACTTGTTGTGCACCTGAAGCTAACATAACACTGTATGCTAATTACCCTTCAATAAAAATTAAGTAAAAATAAAAATGTGTCCGGGAAAATAGGAGCTCCATAACACTTTCCTGTCAGTCCATTTAAAATTACATGATTAAGGTCTTTGAAGCTCAGAAATCTTCCATTGCTTCCTCTTTTTGTTTTTAATTTGTACTCCCATTCATTCTCTCCCACAAAATGTGACCCTAATACTTGCATCCTGAAAGGTCATTTCTTGGTCACCCTATTACATGTCTCTGCCATGCAGGTATGTATATAACACAAACGTTTAATTTATTTTAGCTTTCTGTGACCTGACTTCTCTAATTTGTTAACTGTTATTTTTAACAATGTACCAGCTAAATAACTGGTTTGGTTCTCTTCCATAGCAGTGAAAACAACAAATTGGAGGAACGTTTAGGTGGCTCAATTGGTTAAACACCTGACTCTTAAAAAAAAAAAAAAAAAACTTTTTAAATGTTAATTTAATTTTTAAGAGGCAGAACATAGGGGAGGAGCAGACAGAGAGGGAGACACAGAATCCCAAGCAGGTTCCAGGCTCCCAGCTGTCAGCACAGAGCCTGACGTGGGGCTCGAACCCATGAACTGTGAGATCATGACCTAAGCGAAAGTTGGACACTTAACCGACTAAGCCACCCAGGCTCCAGCACTGCTTTGTTTAAAATTTTGGGGCTCCTGAAAGAGGGAGTCAAACTTTCACTCTTCGCAGATGACATGATACTCTACATAGAAAACCCGACAGACTCCACCAGAAGCCTACTAGAACGGATCCAAGAATTCAGCCAAGTTGCAGGGTACAAAATCAACGTACAGAAATCGGTTGCATTTTTATACACCAATAATGAAGCAACAGAAAGAGAAATCAAGAAACTGATCCCATTCACAATTGCACAAAAAACCATAAAATACCTCGGAATAAACCTAACCAAGGATACAAGAGATCTGTATGATGAAAACTATAGAAAACTTATGAAGGAAATTGAAGAAGACACAAAGAAATGGAAAAACATTCCATGCTCATGGATAGGAAGAATAAATATAGTTAAGATGTCATTACTACCTAAAGCACTCTACACATTCAATGCAATTCCAATCAAAATTGCACCAGCATACTTCTCAAAACTAGAACAAACTATCCAAAAATTTGTATGGAACCACAAAAGACCCCGAATAGCCAAAGTAATACTGAAAAATAAAACCAAAACGGGAGGTATCACCATCCCAGACTTCAGCCTCTACTACAAAGCTGTCATCCTCAAGACAGTATGGTATTGGCACAAAAACAGACCCATAGACCAATGGAACAGAATTGAGAACTCAGAAGTGGACCCAAAAGTATACAGCCAACTGATCTTTGACAAAGCAGGAAAGAATATCCAATGGAAAAAAGACAGCCTTTTTAACAGATGGTGTTGGGAGAACTGGACAGCAACATGCAGAAGAATGAAACTAGATCATTTTCTCACACCATGCACAAAAATCAACTCAAAATGGATAAAGGACCTGAACGTGAGACAGGAAACTATCAACACCCTAGAGGAGAAAGCAGGAAACAACCTCCTTGACCTCCACCGCAGCAACTTCTTACTTGACACATCCCCAAAAGCAAGGGAATCAAGAGCAAAAATAAACTGTTGGGACCTCATCAAGATTAAAAGCTTCTGCACAGCCAAGGAAACAACCCAGAAAATTAATAGGCAACCAACGGAATGGGAAAAGATAGTTGCAAATGACATATCAGATAAAGGGTTAATATCCAGAATCTATAAGGAACTCACCAAACTACACGCCCGAAAAACAAACAACCCAGTGAAGAAATGGGCAGAAGACATGAACAGACACTTCTCCAAAGAGGACATCCAGATGGCCAACAGACACATGAAACGATGCTCAGCATCCCTCCTCATCAGGGAAATACAAATCAAAACCACACTGAGATACCACCTCACGCCAGTCAGAGTGGCTAAAATGAGCAAATCAGAGAACTCTAGATGCTGGCGAGGATGTGGAGAAACGGGCACCCTCCTACACTGTTGGTGGGAATGTAAACTGGTACAGCCCCTCTGGAAAACAGTGTGGAGGTTCCTCAGGAAACTAACAATAGAACTCCCTTATGACCCAGCAATAGCACTGCTAGGAATTTACCCAAGGGATACAGAAATGCTGAGGCATAGGAGCACATGTACCCCAATGTTCATAGCAGCACTCTCCACAATAGCTAAAACATGGAAAGAGCCTAAGTGTCCATCAACAGATGAATGGATCAAGAAGATGTGGTTTATCTATACCATGGAATACTACATGGCAATGAGAAAGAATGCAATCTGGCCTGTGTAGCAACATGGATGGACCTTGAGGGTGTTATGCTGAGCGAAATAAGTCAGGCAGAGAAGGACAAATATCATATGTTTGCACATATAGGAGGATTAGGAGGAACTTGATGGAGGAACAAGGGGGAGAAGAAGGGCGGAAATGGTGGGGGAAAGGGAGAGAGGCAAACCATGAGAGACTCTTGAATGCTGACAAAAACTGAGGACTGATGGATTTGGGGGGGAGGGGGGGATGGGCATGGAGGAGGGCACTTTGGGGATGAGCACTGAGTGTTATGTGGAAACTAATTTGACAATAAACTATTTGTAAAAAAATAAAAAATAAAAAAATAAAATAAAATTTTGGGGCGCCTGGGGGGCTCAGTCGGTTAAGTGTCAGACTTTGGCTCAGGTCATGATCTCACGGTTTGTGGGTTTGAGCCCCGCGTCGGGCTCTGTGCTGACAGCTCAGAGCCTGGAGACTGTTTCAGAGTCTGTGTCTCCCTCTCTCTCTGACCCTCCCCTGCTCATGCTCTCTCTCTCTCAGAAATACATAAAACATTTAAGAAAATGTAAAATAAAATAAAATAAAATTTTGTGAGAAATCAGGTTTCTGCATATGCATGTGGTATATGCACCAAGCTTTCCATTCCAATTTACTGTTCAATTTGTCTCTTCCCAGGACACTATTACTTCTTTAATTACTGAATTGTATAAGACTTTATATCTTATAGGATACACCCCTCCATTTATTTTCGTCTTCATGTATGTCATGGTATTCTTAACCCAAGTTCTTCAAATTCCTCCTAGAGTTTTGATAAGAATGGCCTTGCATCTTATAAGCCAGTTTGGGAGTAATTGACACATTTGTGACCCTGAATCTTCCCTTCCACAATCATTGTGTCTCTCTCCATTTATTTATTTATTTTTTATTTTTTTAAAATATTTTTTTATTTATTTCTAGGAGAGAGAGAGAGACAGCGTGAGCAGGGGAGGGTCAGAGAGAGAGGGAGACACAGACTCTGAAACAGGCTCCAGGCTCTGAGCTGGCAGTCAGCACAGAGCCCGACACGGGGCTCGAACCCATGAACCGCGAGATCATGACCTGAGCTGAAGTCGGACGCCTAACCGAATAATCCACCCAGGCACCCCTCTCTCCATTTATTTTTATGTGCTTCTATGTGTCTCAAGAAAATTTTGTAATTTTCCCCCAAGTTTCTTATATTTGTAATGTTTTTAAATATATGCTTTCATTTCCCCCCTCGTCATCCTTATGCCTTTTAATTTTTCTTATCCTACTGCTTTGGTTTTGACCTCTAGTTACAATGCTGACTGAAAGTAGTAACAATGGTTTTCTTGGTTTTTTGGACAGTCAAGTTTCTTCCTTAACACATTTAAAATAGACTGCGAGAAAAAACGTGCTCTGCGTCCTGAGCCTGGATCCCTCGTCTCTCTCGTTCACAGCCGCTTCTCTGGCTCCTTGAAAGCTGTTTGGCTCAGTGTGGCTGTTCAGTTATTATTTATTGAATGGATGTGTTTCCTTGTATCAGTGTCCCATCTTGCAAACTTTTTATATTACAAATTCTTAAATTATTTTTATGTTATGAACTTCACTAAAGGATTGCAGTGTTACTTCACCTTGGTTTTAATTTACTTCTGAGTTTGACCAATTTTATATGTTTGTTAGCAGTTAAAGAAAAAAATATGTATTCTTCTGCTTGAACCCCTCCAATGGCTTCTTGTATCACTTGAAATAAAATCCAAACTTCTTCCCAAAGCCTCCAAGGCCTTCCGTGATCAGGGGCCTGGCCACGACCTCTGCGACTCCCTTGTCCCACCCACAACACTCCTCCCCAGGCACAGGGGTCTCATTGCTGGTCCCTCTGCCTGGAATATTCTTCCTCCACATCTGTGCATTTCTTGCTTCCTACTTCTTTCAGGGAGCGAGCCACTGTCACCCTATCAGCACCCTGATAAGGCTGACCCTGACCTTATCGAAAACAGCACCTTCCACCTACCTCTTTACCCAGCCTTGGCTTCCTTCCCATCACTTGGTTGTCTGCATAACACCTGGCATTATATTACATCCACGTACTGGTTTGTTTCATGTCACACCCACCCCCTTGAAGGCCAGCTATGTCCCAAGACCAGAACAGTGTCTGACATGCTGCGTCCCCATAAATATTTGTGGGAGCAATGAGTTCGCTTTTCACCTTCCACAAAAGCCCGTTCATGCCCGGTTCCCTTTTATTCTAGTCACTGATACGGAAACAGATTAACCCACCTTGTCTTGTTTCTGACAAGTATTTTTTCCAGTCGTTCCTGATATTTTTAATTATTTTATGACCTTTTTAATGAGCAGGAGCTTCTGTTTTTTATGTAGACAGCTTTGCTATCCTTTCCCTGTGATCCTTTCCTTGTGCCCTCCCCACTCGGCAGATAATTATTTAGCTAATCCTCTTTCCCAGGTTTTGAAGGTTTCCTCTCATGCACCGAATTCTGTAATCCATCTGTAATTGATCGATCCATGGTAAGGTGGGAGGTAAAGATCTCTCCTGTCTTGTTCCCCAATTAGCTGGTTTTAGCAAATACCAAATATGCAATAATTCTTCTTTTTCCACAAATTTGCAGAGATTCCTTTACGATAGATTAAATCTTCATATATTCTAGAGTCTATTTCTGAGTATGTGATCTGTTGATTATACAATGGAATGATTTTTGTTAAGTTTACTTATTTATTTGGAGAGAGAGAGCTCAGAAGTGGGTGAGGGGCAGAGAGAAGGAGAGACAGAATCCCAAGCAGGCCATCAGCGCAGAGCCCCATATGGGGCTCGAACCCCCAAACTGTGTGATCATGACCTGAGCCGAGATGCGCCACCCAGGCGCTCCAAGTATATAATGTAATCTTAGGAGCACTAACCTGCAGCCTGCCTGCCTGGATATAATTCTGAACCTACCAATTGCTAGCTGTGTGAACCTGGGACCATACTTAACCGCTCTGTGCCATGGTTTTGTCATCTGCAAAATGTGGGTGACAGTAATACAAAATTGCCACTTTGTAAGTCCCGAATGCTAGCAAATACCAGCCATTTCATACGGTTAAACATAACACCTACCTCCTAGGGCTGTTGTGAGGATTCAGTCAATTAATGAATGTCAAGCACTTAGAAGACGGCCCGTCACCCATGGACATGAGTTGTTTGCTCTTGTTAGAGCAAGGACCCCTCCTCAGGATATTTCCCTTTAAAAATTCCCCAGCCACATTCATCTTGTTATTCTTCCAGATATACACTGAAATCATGTGCTCAGTTTCAGATAGGTCTTCTGGGACTCCAGTTGGGATTGCATCGAGGTAATCGGTTCATTTGGGGGGCATTGCAGCTTTAAGGGTCCTGTTCTCTCGAGCCATGGGCTCCCCCCCAGCTGACTCCAGTCTCTTCTGATGTTTCTGCACAGAACTGAGGGGGAGCAGGGTGAAGCATCTGGGAACTCTCCTGCCTGGAGGAAGAGGCTGGGGGAGGGACAGGGGGTTCTGACCTAAGGGCTGGGGTTGGGGGCACGGTGCAGAGGGGTCATCTTACTAAATCATTATTGCAAGACCAAGGCACCCCTGCCAAAAAGAAATCATGTCAGTGAGAACATTTCCTGAAAGCGTCATCAAATGCCTCTGGCTGAAGCAGCCGCAGAACAGGGATGTGGCCGGCTACAGGCTTAATGTGCCGAATTGCTAGGAATATGTGGGCTCTGACATCACCAAGGACTTGGCTAAATGTCTCCACATTAGGCTGCAAACCCCTCCATTTCCTTGGCTGTCAGGTGGCCGGAGCAGAGTACTGTGGGTGGAAGGACCATTATCATCATTAGTAGTATTGTTACTAGTTATTATTAGTATTATTAGTATTGTTATTATTCATTCATTTTGAGAAAGCATCCCCAAGATCAAGAAGCCAGGCAGAGAGCAGGCCAGCACAGCCCCCAAGGGCTCAGGGCTGCCAGGGCAGGCCACCACCGAGGCCGCGTGTCCCCGAGATACACTGACGGCACTGCAGTCCTGAGCCCAAGGCTGAGGGATGCCGAACCAAGTAAGTGCCGTCTCGACCTTGGCAGAGAGGAGGAGTCTCTGAAGAGAGCGAGAGAGAGAGACCCCCCACGAAGTGGGTTCACTGTCAGCTCCAAGCGTGGGTGCCCTGAGAGCTGGGATTCCATAGCTCAGCTCACACAGGTGACCTTGCTCCTGTATGCCATGCAGGCTCAGTCGCTGCTCCACACGCTCGTGGGGAGCTGGGAGCCGTGTTGGCAAATGCCTGCTCACCCACGGCCTCCGCCCAGGCGCCCTCACCCTGTGCACCTTTCTTGCCCCATGCTGGTGGGGCCGAGGGGCTTGCCTTGAGCCTCGGGGCGCCCTGGGCTCCCCACGCTGGAAGTAGCTGTCTTACCTTGGCTCTGAATACATACAAGGGTGTGTATGGCCCCCATCCCCATGCCCTGCACAGTGCCAACAGACGCATTCTCAACTGGGGACCATTGCCGTCTCCTTGAGGGCACTTCTGTCACCTGTACCTCTGGCATTCGTGCAACAGTCCTGTGGGACAAAGACCGTGATCCCACCAAGGCCAGACAGTCTGAGTCGAGGCGCTCTGCAAACAGGTGGTGCTGCGGTCGGCAGAGGGCAGCCTGCAGAGGCGCCCACGGGAGCCCAGGGCATTGTCCCCAGGGAGGCCTCCCTCTCCCTGCACAACTGCCTTCTGGAGGCAGAGAGTAATTGGGGGAAGAATGGAAATCTCCTGACTTTACAAATGTGACTTTGCAAAATGAGGCAGGAAGACAGATCTGTCTTCACTCTTATTCATTAAGGAAAGTCCTTTATAAATCCCAAATTAACAAGTTCTCATTTAAAGATGGGCGATTATCATTATTTTCTGGCAATTTATAGCTTTCAAAATGCTGAAATATGGAAATTATTGGGGAGAAAATTCCAGCCATGGTCACGGAAAATGGGAAGCCACTTCAAAACTATTGATAAACATTTACAAAATGATCAATACTCCAAAGTCTAAAAGCAATAATCACATACATATATGTGACAGGGCTGTCTTAGTAAGTTCCAAATGACCCCATAGGGGTTGGCGGTCTGGACGGCACGGAGCCCCCGCATTACTGGAAAACCCAAGGATTGGTCCAGCCAAGTTTTACACAACTCGGAGATCCTTTGGCCGAGGACAGTCACACCAAAACATTTACAGTCTTATCTTAGTTTTACGATGCTCCGGCTCCTACCAGATTTCTAAATAATCCCACCAGACACCTCTGGAGGGAGATGGGCGTCTGCGCAAAAGAGCCACTGCAAATATTAGGCATGATGAAGGCCTTTCTGAAATGAGACTTCACATCATTTGTCATGATTTACACATCCACGGAGACCTTCCCTGCTGGTGTCTTGCTGAAGACTAAGCGCAAGACAGAGAAGGACTCCCCCGTCCAGCCATGGTCAACCCCGAGGGCTGCCGACTCTGGGTCTCAGGTAGCAACGCATGTGTTGAGATGGTCTTCAAGGGTTAACGAGGAGTCACCCTACTGAGGTCTGTTAATTGCCCAAGGATGGGAACCCAGGCGGTCTGAGCTGGAAGCTGTGTGCTTGGCCGGAGGTGGGCTGCGGCGGTGGCCCTGATGTCACCCGTGTTACCTCATTAACCTCCCCAGAAACCCAGCCATCTTGAAGGCTGCACCCCTAGTGGGCCATCAGGTGAAGAAACAAAGGTTCAAATGGGTGAGCTGGTTTGGTCCAGCTCAGCTCAGGGGAGTCTTTACTAAGATCTGACCCCCACTTCCTGTGCCAAGTTCAAATAGAGATGCTGGGCTCTGTTAAGAAAAAGGGAAACTTGAAACAGGACCAAGCACCTCCAGCCCCCATTCTACCACCCGAACGCTTCCTGCCACTGACCTCCACCTCCCCCCCCCCCCCCCCCCCCCCCCCCCCACGAGGGGCCAGCGGACCTGCCCTCAGCACCCAAGGCTTGTGGAGACAGAGATGGGGTTTTGGAGCGATCCGGGACAGAGCCCAGAGCCAGAGCCACCTTGCCTGAGGCCCCTTTCTGGCGCGGTGTAGCTACTGCGTCTGCAGACAGGCGGCCTCACCCCTGCCTCCCCAGCGGCAGTGAGCTGAGAGCGGGCAGGCGAAGCGCCGAGTACCGAGTCGCGCCGTTCCTTCTAGGCCCCGGGAGCGACCTGGCTGGCGCGGCGAAGGAGGCGTCCTGGAAGCCTCGGCACAGAGCCGCCCAGCGTGGCTGCGGACAAGGCGGACTGCACCGACCCCTGCACGCAGGGAGGCGCGTCCAGGGCCGGGGGGGTCACCAGCCCTCCCCCTCCTACCCCCACCCTCGCTCCCCAACCCCTGGTTTCCTGCCGCGGTGTGGCCGGGCTCGGCCTTTGTCATTCAGAGCCAGGGCCGTGCTCCCACCCTGGGGCCAGGCGGCCACTTCCAAACCCCCAAGGCGCTCAGCTCGCCGCAGGGTCGCCGCACCAGGTGCTCGGGGCCGCGGTCGCTCCGGGGGCGGGGCGTCCGAGTCGGCCGGAGCCCCTGCCGGGGGTCGGGGGGTGACGGGGCGGGGGGGGGGGGATGCTTAATGGGATCGGATTGGTGTAATCCCATTTCAGCCTTTGTCGTCCGGGCGGCCGCGGAGACCGAGCTGGGGGACCGGGCCCTTTAAGACGACGCGCGGCCACACCGGAGACAGACCCGCATGACAAAGGCCCCGAGGGATCCAGTGGCGGGAAATCAGGAGATGGAGGCGGGCGGAGGAGGGAGGGTGGGCGCCCAGCGTGACGTCGCCTCCGACGCCGGGCCCAGCCTCAGGCATTAGCCCGGACCCCAGGCCGCTCTCTGGGACCCCGCGCGCCTTTGCGCGCGGCCCCCGATTGCGGGCGCAGGGCTCGGGATCGTGACCCCAGCCGGATCGCGCGGGCTCCAGAGTCGCACGCGGGATGGGCGGCCCGCGCCCCCACCGACGGCCTCCCGGCCTCCTTCGAGCTCTGAGCTGCGGGGGCGGCGGGGGGGGGGGGACGGGGGCGACCCCACCTGCTCCTCTGTCCTTTGAGTCGCAAAGGGCGCACGTTGTTTCGAGCAGCACAGACCCTCCTCGCGGCCTGACGGCCTCTCCCTGAGCTGCCCCGGCCTCAGCTTCCCCCTCCCTAGCCCAGCGCTGTCGCCGGCTCCGGGGCGGACGCGAGGGGTCCTTGGGGCCTGTTCCAGGCAGAGCGCGGAGGGCGGCCTGCGCGCGGCGGTGGGAAGGGGTAGCCCAGAGCCCGAACCCTGGTGCCAGGGCCTCCCGAGGTGGGGGCGGGGGCGCTCGTGGTGCACCGCGGAAGGGGTCGTCCCAGAGACCAGAGTCAGGCGGCGGGGTGTGCACGGGAGGTCGGGGATGTGGGAAGATCTAGAGGCCAGGCGGAGTGAGGGCACAGGGACCACGGGGTGGGGTGTGGGGGCCAGAGACGAGACTCTGGGCCTGCACGCAGTGGCGGAGAAACAGGGTGGGGCACAGGGGCGCAGGCCCCTCGAAGGGGCTTCCCCAGGCCGGGAAGCCCCGAAGCGCAGCCCGGAGTGCGCAGTGGGCGCTCAGCTCCGAACGGCCACTCGGGATGCGCCTTTGGTTCCTCCAGTGGGTGGGACTCTGGTACCCCTGGAGCTGGGATCCGGGAGAACCGAGAAACTCGGCAGGGCCGAGATTAGACGTGGCGGGGAAATGGCACAGCTGCAAACACGCTAACCCTGCACGCGCTCCCACACCCACCCGTGCGCACGCAGCACCCCCGCGCTCGCCGCGGGGCCCACCCGTGGGGAGGGGCAGGCGGTCCAGGGACCTTTGGGTCCGAGCTAAAAAGCTGAGCGCCTTCAGGGCGGCAGTACCACTCGCCGGCCGGAGGGGCTGGGACTGGGGGGCAGCCTCTCTCGGTCTGGGGGCGGGGGTTCCTGGGACCCAGCGTGGGCGTTGGCCGTGGCGCCCCTCGCCCCACCCGCGCAGGCCTCGCAGGGCCTCCCACGGCTGCGGGCCTGCCCCCTCCTCGGGGCGCGGAGCTGGCGGGGCGCGAAAGGGCGCCGCCGCCCCCCGCGCCGCCAGGCTGGGCCGCAGCGCCGGCAGGACACTCGAGCGAGGCCCAGTCGCCGCCCGTCCGCGGCCGGTCGGGGAGAACGCGCTCCCTGACCTTTCCCCCAGAGCCGCGAGGGCGGAAGTCAGCTTAGGTCTCTCACTTCTGAACCATTCAAATAGGCAATCAATTTTTATGATGTAATTTATAATTTATGCAGGTTGTCTTCATACATATGGTGTTGCTTTTGTGTGTCGGGGTTTAGGTGCTTTATTACTCTGACGGTGTGATTTGCATTCATGTTCGGTTACTAAGATCATATTTCTCCTGTTTACACCATAAGGGCCCAAAATGAAGATTAATGCCTCCGCCCTTCGCCCGGGCCGCTCCCGGTACACCCCAGACGGCAGCTTCCCCCCAGACCCCAGAGCCCGGCCACCCGAGGGCGCCCGCGCCGCCGCGCTGACGGGTAAAGGGGCCCTGACGGGCACGGCCTTCCAGGGAGCCCCGCGACTCCGGAGGGTCCAGGCCGGCCGCCCGCTCAGACTGCGTGCGCTGGAGCCGAGGCCTGGGGGCTCCGGGGACAGACACAAGGGCCCGGGCGAGCGAGCCTCCTTCCCGCGGAGGCCGTGGCTCGGCGTGGGCAGGCCATTCAGCTGCACTGTCCCCCAAGTTTCCGCAGGCGACAGGAGAGCGCGGGGAGGCGGACTCTACCGCGGGACAGCCGCTGGGGTCCGGGCAGGCCCAGGATCTGCGCAAGAGGTGATCAGATCCTGAAGCCCATCAGAGTGTCCTCGGGGCTTCCAGAGCATCCAGAACCCCCTGCCAGGGGGGACGACAAGCCACTCCGCTCGGGACAGGACAGGCCCGGGGCAGAGGGAGCAGCCGCCGAGGCCCTGTGCTAGGCTTGCCAGACACAGCCGAAGTGATTAAGCCAATTAAGCTCGAACAAACAGACGGAAGGCTAAGCGAGCTTTGACCCCAAGAGAAAAGGAGTCTCGGAATGCAGGTGCTCGGGCCAGCAACAGGCCTAGTGCGAACTGCGCTCAGACGCCATAGACTCTGGATGATCTTGGGAGGCACACCAGGCCCAGAGGGCCCCCACTCCACCCCACGCACCCTATTTAGCTGAAAAGGCCCTCCCTGCACAGAGCCATCCTGGGGGCTGAAGACGAGGAGGCGAAAGCTGGGTGTCGAAGCATGTGCTAAATCTCAAAACTTCCCTCCTGCACTGGGATAGGGGAAGATCCGAGTGCTGGTGGCCCAGGCGGCGCCAAGGAGATCCCCAGCCCCTGCAGGGAGGAGAGGAGGAGGTTGCTTGGGGCCCAAGACCAATCTCAAGAGGGCTCTGCTCAAGGACTGTATAGATTTGGCTTTGAGTTTTCAAAGTACCCTTAGTTCTCCAAAGGGTAGGGGTCGCCCAGCTCTCTGGAGAGCTAGGGCATAGGGTGGGCTGGCTGTTCCTTTGCTCCCCCCCCCCCACTACATACCCCTGCCCAGTTTGGTGGACCCCGGGTGTGGACAGCCCCCCCCCCCCGCCCCGGGGGGCTCTATGGGATGGTTGAGGGCGCAGGGCCGTGGCACTCCCAAGCGTAATTATTTGATCTGCAGATGTAAGTGGAATTTATTGTAACAACAAATATAGTGATGTCAAAACCCAACCTTGGATTAAAGCCGGCAGCCAAAGGGGAAGTGTATTAATTTCCAACAGCATCTCAGGCCAGAGCCTATTAGAACAAGCTATTCTTCAGGCCCCCCCATCAGAATTAATCATTGGGAGTTAATTTGAAGCTCAGACAAGTTGCTGTTAATTTAGTGCAGGGAGGACGGGATGGAATAAAAAGCTGAGGTGCTGGCCGAGCCTCGTGGGTCTCATTAATCAGCCAGCTGAGACGGCCTGGCTTGATTACAATTTGCAAAAAAATTCATTAGGGCCCGGGCGATTGACAATTTTTCTCTCTGCCTGTGATGTGACTCATTAGGCAGCCAAATGAAAGCCATGATGACGGCCATGATGACAGCGGCCATCAAGTGCTGCTTGTTTATCTTCCTCCCCTCGGCCTGTCTCCCGGGCCTGAGCCTCCGCAGGGCTCTCGGGTCGCCCCGGCATGCAGGGGGTGGGGGAGGAGGGAGGCAGCTTCCCCAGAGGGCAGAGGGGCTGGTGGTGTGCCACCTCCGCATGGCTGGGGCAGCCCCTGGCCCTCGCCTCCTGCTTCCAAAGTGCAGCTAGGGAGGGCCGCAGAGCTTGGCCGGCCCCCCGGGGTGAGGGTTCCTGAAGGTGGCCCCCAGTTTCTAGGGAGCTTCACTTCCCCGCAGGGTTTGTGCTACCAAGGCTCTGGGGTCCCGCTGTGGCCTCCATCCCTACCATGGGTTTTCGGAGAAGATGGGGGAGAAGATGGGTAGGCATTACACCTGTTACTGTGAAAAGGTATATGGGAGGTGGGGGCACTCCAGAATCTGCCGGGGGGTACCCCGCTCTCCATATCCAGAGTTCTTCCCCCAGGCCAAGAGTGCCGAGTGGAGGCGCCCCCACCGGGGAGGCCGCCGCTCCCCAGGTTGTGCGGCTGGGACTCTGCGCCGCCAGCCACTATTCCGCGGGGGGCGCAGATCCATCCCGTGCGGGGACAGACCGGCTCCGGCGAGGGGGGGTGAGGGGGGCGCGTCTCCGCGGGCCTCAAATGCGCGGTAGCGGGGAACACCTGCCCGGAGCAGATGACGCCAACGGGCGGTCAGGGCGCGCGCACCGGCGGGCCATGGAGGGATGGGGGTGGGGGGCGGCCGGGCCTCGCGGACCAGGCGCCAGGGCAGGGAAAGGCCCTAGGTGAGGGGCAGCAAGGAGCCCCCGAGCCCTCCGTGCTCCGCAGAGCCGGTTGCGGCCTTCGGAGGACCGGCCACGCCGTTTTGTTGTGCTCAAAACCCAAGTCTGGGCCATTTTCCGCCCCTGGAAATCTTGGGAACAGCAGCGGGAAACGGTGACTTGGTCGCGTCCGTCCCTCACCCTGTGCCTCGGGTGCCGGCGAGGCCTCGGTCCCCGCGGCCTCCTGCGGGTCGGTGACGGGTGGTCGGCGGTGTAAATTAAGCCAATACTAGTATTGACCATGGGCGAGGAGGTCCCCCTTCTTGGGCCGAGGGCCGCGGTGGGTCCCGCGCTCTGCTGCTTGGGAACCTGCTCCCCACTGGGAAGGCCGAGGTCGGGGAAGCCTCTGGCCTCTCCTCGCCCTTCGGGCTGCAGCTTCGCTGGCCGAGGCAGGGGCCCTGGCGCCGCGCTCGCCCGCTCCGCGCCCTCGGAGCGCGCGCCCCGGGCCGGCCCACGGCAATCTCCAGGGGGCCTGGCGCGGCGCTTCGGGGTCGGGAAAGGAGCGGGCCTCCCGCGCTGGGCTCCGGGGTGGGGGGCGTGGGACGGAGGGGTCGGGGCACGCCCTGCTCGCTCCCTGTGGGCCGCGGGGCCAGGGCGGGGAGCTGCCCGGCTCTCGGGCACCCCCGCGGCCCACCAGCCGGCGTTCCTCTCCCCTCCCCCACTTTGTGCAGCCGGCGGCCCCAGCGCCCTCGGGGTGGGGCGGTGGTCGGGTCCCGCCCCTCCGACCCCGCCCGCAGAGGGAGGTGCCCGGCCCGCCCGCGCTCACGGCCCGCCTCCAAGCTGAGCGCTGCGGGGAAGCCCAGCTCGGGTTTGGTGGGTTTCAGATCCTGTCCGAAGATACGCCCCGAGCCTGATTTATGGGCGCTCGGCCCAGCCTGGGGAGCGAGCACCGCTTCTTTTCGGATCGGGGGTGTTTGTAAGGGAACGCGTCTCGTCCCTGGCTGTGGTCGATGTAGATAGAGCATCGGGAGCTGGTGAAAAGCCACCAATACCTGCACTCGCTTTCCCTCCTCCGGGAGCCCGCCTCCTCCTCCGGCCGAAGTTTGCCCGCCTCTTAGGTATTGATTAGACCACGCAAAAGGGGAGACGCCAGCTTTCTAAGATGAAAGTGGCGCTCCCTTAAATTTACAACCCAACTAGAGCTCTCGCTCTCCAACTGAAAACCTGGTAAGGCGCAGGGAGGCTCAGGACCAGACAGCCCGTGGAGGCCTGGGCCGGGGACTTCGATCCCAGTACTGGGCCCAGGCCAGCTGCCTGGTCAATACTCTAGGAGTGCCCTCGACACAGTCAGATCTGGACACACTTACGAGACCCAGAGATCGGTCTTTTTTTTTTTTTTTTCCTTCTCTCTCTCTCTCCTCTTTATTATTCACAAGACTGCGATTATTTAAATGTCATAACTTATAAGAAAATAAGCTACATTGAAATAAATTAAACACAACAGAGACGTGCTTCAAACATGGCTCAGATAGGATGTGCAACCCCAGGAAAGAAAGCCAGGCAAAACCAAAGCAAAGCGAATTTCCAGGCTGCCCCAAAACGTCTGCTTTTCAGTCAACTAAAAGAAGAAGAAAAAGAAAAGAAAAAAACCAAAACAAACAAAAATGAGGGTTTGTTCTTGAGTGTCATGTTTACCTTTGGAAAAGTATGGAAAGGTGGCCTGCTATGCGAGGCGGATTACAGCAGAGGTTTTGTTTTCTTCTGGAATGTGAGTGGAGAATATTACTGGGCAGTTTGGTCCTATGACTTTCAAAATACTGCAGCTGCGATCCACAGTTTATATAGATATCTATGTACAAAGCAGGATAGTATAATAAATATTTAGTGGGTCATCAGGTATAGCCGTAGCCCCTTCGAAAGCAGTCTTCAGCCTTCTGAATGAGTATACTCTCAATGTGCTGGGGATGTCCAAAGTTGGGTGGACGGGTGGGGGGGGGGGGGACTTTGAGGTTTGCTTCAAACGGTGGCAGAGGGCCGGGTGGTTTCCTTCCAGAGCCGTGGCGTCTCCCGCGGGGGTCCAGGCCCTGGTTCCCCTGGGCCCTCAGGGCCGGGCCTGCTCCAGCTGCTGATGCTGACTTCTGATGGCGAACCTGCTGACGTGGACGGGGATGGGGACGACGATCTTGGGGTTCCTGGAGGGCTCCCCTGTCTTGGAATTGGCATTGCCAGCCTTCACCCGTTTCCACTTGGCTCGCCGGTTCTGGAACCAGATTTTCACCTGCACCTCGCTGAGTTTGAGGGCGTGGGCGATCTGCGAGCGCTCGGTCAGCGAGAGGTACTTTTTGCAGTGAAACTCCTTTTCCAGCTCCAGCAGCTGCTCGCTGGTGAAGGCAGTCCGCCGCCGCCGGTTCTTGCCCGTGGCCGTGGCCGTGGTGCTGCCCGCGGCGCCGCCGCCCGGCGGGGCCTCCTCCGGCGCGTGGCCGGGCTCTTCCTCCTTGTGGGCCGCCTGGCCGGGCAGATTGTCATCCGAGCTGTAGTCCAGATCGCTCTCCAGCGAGAAGCTCTCCTCCTTGCCCTTCGGGTCGTCTTCCACCTTTGACTCGTCTTTCCCTTGCCCTCTGACAGCCCCGACTGAAAGCAAAACCAAACGGCGTTTTATTACATTTCGCACACCGGCCCCCTGTCCCCTTCCCACCGCCGCTCGGGCCTTTCGCTCCCGTAGCGGATTGTCTTTCTGTGACATTAACACATTGTGATTTCCTGGCCTTTGAGGGGTAGAGAAGGGGGGGGGGGGCGTGAGAAAGCTCAGAGGAGGAGAGGAGACCGGACCCAGAACCATCACTCAAGGGGCCCCCGGGCCGCGTGCGCACCCTCCCAGCCTCCGCAGCTTCAGGCAGACGTAACAGGCGGCGTGTGGCCCGAGAGCATCCTCTTTGTCCCCGGGGTGGGGGCTGGGTGAGGGCTGGAGGGCTCATGATCCATCTGCCCCCCCAGTGAAAATTTAGTGAACCCCAATTTCATGGCAGCTAAAGTGGGGGCACAGGGAAATGGAGATGCCAGACCGGGTCTTTTTTTTTTTTTTTTTTTAGGAGATGTTGGCGAAAGGGAACTTTTGTAGCCTTAGGAGAAGTTCCCACAAGGCACCCCAACACACACGCAGACGCACAGCCTCCCGGGACCCGGCTCTCCCGGGCAAGCACCAAGCCCACTGAAGGGGTTTAATAGGTCTGGGCGCCCCCGAGGACACGCACTGCTGCGCCGCGCAGCCCAACCCGCCACCCCTAAAGGCTGAAGCCTATCCGGGACCCCAGGTCACGGCGCGCGGGAGGGGGGCCGACTCCTCCGAACTCGCAGCGGGACAGACCAGCCGCCCCGCGCAGCAGCCGGCTGGGGGTGCGAGGGGGTAACCAACCCCACCCCCTAGCGCGCGGCTCGGCTCTAAATGCCCCCCGGAGGCCGCGTCCTCCCGCTGCTCGGGCGAGGGGAGCCGGCGCGGGGGTCGCGCGCGGGCTTGGCCTCGCCCCCTCCGCCCCGGCGGGAACCCGGAGCCGGCTCGCCCCCGCCCCGCGCGCGCCGCCGACTCACCGAGCGACGCCTGCACCGCCTCGGCCGCCGAGAAGGCGAGCAGCGAGCCCTCCTTGGCCAGGAAGGCTTTGCCGTCCTCGGAGTCGGCTTGCAGCGCCTCGGCCTTGTCGAAGGTGCCGCCGCCGGGCAGCGGCTGCGGCGCGAACTTGCGGGCGGCCGCCGCCTCCTGGTGCTGCGGGGACGCGGAGAAGCCTCCGGGCAGCGTAGCCATGAGCGTGGAGGTGAGCGCCATGCCCTGCGCCAGGCTGGAGCAGAAGCCGGTGGGCAGGCTGGGGATCTGGTGGTGGGGGTGCGCGGGCGGCAGCGCGGGCTGCAGCGCGGCCTGGGGCAGCGCGGGCGGCGGCGGCGGCGGCGGCGGCAGCACCACCGGCCGGTAGGGCATAAACATGGGGTAGCCGGTGTAGACGAAATGGCCGGGGCTGGGCTGCGGCGGGCTGCCGATCAGCGAGTCTATGCTGAAGGCGGTACTGCTCCCCAGCGGGCGCTGCATCATCATCAGCGACGGCGGGAACGCTGCGCTCATAGACGCGCTCGGAAGGGGACAGCGAGAGGCGAGAAGTCCCCGCGCCGCGCCGCCGCCAGGAAGCCCGCCGGGCGCCGGGAGCACGGCCGGGTGCGCCGCACAGGCGCCGAGCCGGACCCTGAGAGCAGGCGCCGCCGCCCCTCAGCCCTGAGCCGGTTGCATGCCCGGCGGGAGCGGGAGCGGGCGCTGCGCGGGGGGAGGCCGTGGGCCCCGGCGTGGAGAGGGCACCCGGGCCCCGCTGGAGCCGCTGCCCGCCTCTTGCCCGTCGGAGCCCGCGCGCGGCGTCGCCTGCGCCCCTCGGCCCCGGCTCGCGGCCGTCGGTGCGTCCGTCTGCCCGATCCGCAGTCCGCCGCCTCCCGCGGGCCGCCGGGGAGCGCGCGAAGCCGGCGCACTAGTCTCCGGCGGGCGCCGCCAGCACCTTTAAATCGCGCTCCTCTTTCTCATTCACATTTTGCCTGCTGCCCGGCCGGGCTTACGTCACGTGGGGCCGGGCGCCGCCGCCTATTGGCTGAGCCGGGCGGGGGCGGGGCGGCGGCGGCGGGGCCCCGCCCCTTCCACCCCGGCGGGCCGCGAGCGGGCTCTGGGCGCCGCCGGCGGAGCGCGCGGGCCCGCGAGCCGGAGCCTGCGCGCCGGGCCCGCGCCGCGCAAACTTGAAAGGGACTGTTGCCTCCGACGCTCCGAGGCTCGAGCCCCGCGGCCCGACAGCCTCGTCGAGGCCGCGTCCAAGGGCCGCTTCCGGGGGTCAGGGCCGACCGCGGCCGGGCCAAGCGCGTTTCCTTTCTCCGTCCTACCCGCGGCGCAGCCTGGCGTTGAGTGCCGCCGCTGCGCCCGCGGTCCAGAGGCGGTTCCCGGAGTCGGGAGCGAGTCCTGCCCTTCCCGCCCGCCCCGGGGCGCGGGCCGGGGTCTGCAGCGGCCGGCCGGGGCTCTCGGTGCGCCCCCCGCGCTCCCGGGCGAGGCCAGGCGGCTGCGCGCCCCCGTCCCGAGCGGGGCCCTCCTGTGAGCCGTCCCTTCTCATTTTTCATGACGTTCTTAATCATCGCACCTATTTACACACTTTGCCTGCGCGCGCCAAAATAACAGCCACGATAATTATGATAATAAAGCGAGTCCTTTCTCCGCTCCTTCCTCGGGGAGGAAGGGGGAGTTGCTGCGCCTCCAGACTGTGCAACGTGAGATTATCCTGATGAAAGCTTTATGATGTTTGCTCAAATAAAAGCTGCGTTTTGTAAATAGGCGCTAATTAAGCGCGTTGAGAACGGAGGGAGCGCCCACCCCGGCGCCGCCACCCGGTTTCCTGCGCGAGGACTCGGGGGCGCGCCGCCCGCTTCGCCTGCGGACCGAGCCGATCCCCTCAAGACGTTTCCACTGTGTCGGCGATGGTAAAACCCCAGAATCTGGGAGCCAGGGAACCGGCGGGGAGGGAGTGGCGGCCGGGGGTGTTCCGATCCCCTTCTCCGTGACAAAAAGAACAACTTCCAGGTCTCGGATTCTTTTCAGAAGGGGAGCCGTTCGCGGCCGGGCAGACGGTGCGCGCGGGGCTCTCCACGCGCCTGCAGGGCTCGGCTCCACCTGCCCGGGTGGCTTGCGCGGAGAGGAGAGAAGGGCATTGTCACATCGGTCGTTAAACATCCGTTCACGCCGAGGCGCGAGCGGCTGGGGAGCTGGCCCGTGTTGGACGTGTGTTATGTATCACTTACAAGCACGTTTAATTGGGAGATAAAGATAAATCGATCTTTATGAATTTATCGACCCTATTCTTTGAAGCTCTGCTTTCTGGCTCTTCTTCTTTCTCCCGCTCTGACCCCAAGGCCCCCAGGGGGACGTCTTAATCCCAGGCCACCGCTTCCGCGGTAAGCTTGGCCAGGAACCCCCCGGGCACCCAGAGGGCCCTGGAGGAGTGGGAGGAGGGTGCGTCCCCGGCGGCGCCCCCGAGCGCTGGGAACACCCGCGGGCCCCGCCGCCGGCCGCCCTCCGTCCCCCCCCCCCGACCCCCCACCCCCACCCGGACAAAGACGTCTGGAGCGGGAGCGCGTTTCCCCACTTCAGGCCGCAGTCATAGATGGCTCCGGCGGCAGGCGGTTGGAAAGGAATTCATTAGGACGCTGCTGGCTGCATGGCCTACACTCCCTTCCTGCCCAGACCCCGAGGTGGCTCAGGCGGTGTGAAGGGGGATCGTTGGAATCCACAGGGAAGGAGGTGGCCGTGGGGTCTCTAAGCTCTATCCCTCTCTCTCCACTCCTACAAAAGATGAAAAAGAAGAAAAGGAAAAGGAAAAAAAAAATCGAAGCCCAGGGCAAAAGGCTGGTTTCTTTATGAGCATAATAAATACTCCCTCTCATTATGAGATAGTTACAGGCAACAGTCTCTGGTATGCTTACCTTGGTTTTTGAATCCTAAGAAAAAAATGTTCGACCCCCTTGCCTGATTTACGTTGCTACAGCCGAGTCTCTTCGTCGCTTGGCACTGGCGTGCGGGTGTAAACTGCTACTCATCTTACCTAAGCACTTTGCCATCCACTTTGCTATTTCTCCGGAAAAATATTGTTCTAGGGACTTCCGCCGCCTGATTACCCTCCGAGAGAGGGATTCCTTTGATGATTTTGGTGATGATTCTACATTTAAAGTTCAGCGAGAAGATTTAGGTCCGTTGAATTATAGCTACACTTGAAATAATTTCATGGCATATTATTTGCATCCATAAATTGCTGTGGAAAGTATTGACTGCGGGGGTTATAATACTAATCTTCTTTTATTAGTGAGTTCAGAGAATTCTCATCAATATGAATTTTATTTACTAGTGTGCATTTTCTCGAATGCAGTGCAGTAATATTTTCTCATCTAATGCTTAACTACTTAGAAAACGACTGTGTGCGTCATAAAAGGATGCTTGTGTTCCGCCGTGATTCACAAGATTCATTCGGGGCACCTCAGCTACCTGCAAAGCGTTCGGAGTTCAGAGCGTGGAGGACTGCGGATAATAAAAGACTTTCGAGTTTTCCCTCGTCTCCTCGGAGAGATTTATGGGTAGCGAGCGGCAGGTACTTGGTTTATGCCTCCTCTGGATTCCTACCTGCTTACCTCGGAGCTGCCTCACAGCACAGAGCCCTTGGGGTGACTCGGGTCGGCCCAGGCTGAGCAGGAAAACCAGCCGCCACAGACCTTTGCAACTTTGCCCTTCGGGGACCCCCACCCCCGGCTCCCTGGGATGGGAAAGAAAGGAAGGACAGAACCCAAGGGCGACGTGGGTCCTCAACTCCAGTTAACTTCTGCGAACTTTTTTCCCCCAGGAAAGCTCCGGCGAAGAAGTTAGCCCACGCCTCGGGCACTTTTCCTCGGCCAGTGCCAAGCTGGTGTCAAGATCGTACTAAGCCACTTAAAACCTCAGACGTCAGTAAAAGTGATGGTAATTAAGTTGTCTCCACGCTTCGGGGCTGTCCCAGGCAACGTTTGCACGCAGGTGTATGGCGGCTGAGTACAAGATGCTAAGTGTACAAGGAAATGAATATTCATGTAGCAAACTTGCATTGGCCTGGCGAGTCCAGCCCGGAGGAGGAAGCCCGGCGAACCGCATGTTTCCAGGCAGCCGCCAGGGTCGAGGTCGCGGGCGGTGGTGGAGAGGGGGCAACGTGGGCGCCCCAGGCTCTCCGTGGGTGCGGAGAAACCCGCAGACCCAGTGGGCAGGGAGCGGCCCTCCGCCACCCAAGTCCCAGGAGACTGGCTGGTTTCTCTGGCAACCGTGTTGTTTTTATTTATAGAGACTCTGAGTGGCCTGATCATTCGGTCATTGCAGCAGCTCTTGCTCCTGGCAATAGTTGGGAAATAGCTTGGGATGGCTTTTATTTATGGAAGAGCAATTGGGATTCACACCCAGCAAACTCACAACAGTCCCTCCCAAGCCCAAGACGCACTTACAAAGGGGTGCTTGTGTAAAAAATTCCCCATCAGACACACCAATTTGCAAGTAGCAGAAAGCATTGAAGCCTCATCTTTTTTAACTATTTTATTCAGCTTTTTTTTTTTTTTTTTTTTTTAAATCTGAAAGCCCAAAATAGACTCCATGTGGTTCTAAGTGAAGTCAGCCCTTGGCTGGCTTTGAAATAGCTCCTGCAATTATGTAAAAGAGCCATTCACTAACAGGACAGAATTAAAAGGGATCTCGCCCGCTTCCCTTTCATTGCCAACCTCTCCTGTTTGGCTTTTCAAAGCACTTCCAACACGATGTCTTTCTCCAGGACAAAAGGCAGAACAAAAAAAGTCCCCAAACTTGTAAATTGAACGTCAAGGGAACTTTAAACAATTTAAAGCCCATAAATAATGATAAAGGGGACTGGCAAAAAAGGCAAGCCCATTCAATTAATAGAGTTTCCCAAGCAAAGATCAAGTGGTTTATAAAATGAAAGTCTTTGGTTTCATTATTCTGCTCCTTGACCATGCAGAAAGCAGGACGGGGGGGGGGGGGGCTTTCTAAAGCGCCCTGAAGAAGAAACACTTTTCGAGGCTGTGTGTGCCGGACATTCTTATGTAGAAAGTTGCGCTTTTTGTCCCCCGCCCTCAAAGTAGCAGCAACAAAACAGAAAGCCAGAAACCTGAAGGGGAGGAGACTTTTGGGGGTTTTTTGTTTGTTTGTTTTCTGGATTTTTTTTTTTTTTTGCATTTTCTTGGAGGAGTTGGAAAATGTTCCCCGCAGGCCTGAAGGGCGGGAAAGGTGACCCTTAACACCTGCGCCCCCCACCCCCGTGCGGAGGAGCAGGCGGAACCACGGCCTGGTGGCCCGAGACCCGTGCCCTCGTGCGACGTGGGGGCCGGGGTGAGGCGTTCCTGCACCGCCCCGGAGGCTGGGGACTTCGGGCGGGGGCGCGCTGGCCTGTCGCCCCACCCTGGACTTGGGCTGCAGAGCCTGGGCCTGGGCGTCCGAGGGCGCAGGCAGGGGTCCTGCTTGCTTCTCCGAATAGCCCTACAGGTTGGAGTGGCGAGTGCGTGACTCGCTAGGGGTGCTGGATGGCCCCAGATGCCCTGCGCCCGCGCTCAGTGCTAATCACCCGGGCAGCACCCAGCCCGGGGGTGGGGTGGGGGTGCAAGGCAGATTCTCCACAGGGACTGAGCCGCTCAGCTCCGGGTTTCCCAGGCTGGGAAGAGGGCCCGAGCTAGGCCGGAGGGCCGCCGCTGGGGGACGCGCGGCGAGGGGCAGCGAGGGCAGGGCCGGGCAGGGCCCGGGAGGCCGTGCGGTCCGCGAACCCCGGGCCCTAGGGCGCCGGGGAGGGAGGCGCAGGCCGCGCGGCGTTTCTCACCCGGCTCTCTCTCCTCCCATCTGCTCCCTTGGATTCCTGCGGCCCCACCTTTCGGGGACTTCAAACGGCGCCCCCGCCGCCCCGCGCCCCACTTTCATCTCCCCGCACAGCGGGCATTGTTTGCGGGACTTCACAGATATGCTAATCCCGGGGCCCGAGAACGCCGCGGCCTGGGGGGCGGGCCGAGGGCGCGGAAGGGTGAGGAGCGCGCAGCCAGGCCTGGGGCCGCAGGGACCGCCTGACGAGCGGGCCCCCTGGGACCCCCCGGCGCCCCCGGTCCCGCCCTGCCCGCCGGCCGCCGCCGGCGTCTAATGGATGCTGAAGCGGGAAGCGCCGGGTTAACGACGACGGCCCGGGCTCAGCCGGGCGCCCTGCGCGCATCCGCCTCTGGAGAGGAGACCCGGGGTCCGGGGAGAGGCCGGCCAAGGACTCGGGGCTGGGAGTCCCGAGACCCCCGGGTCCCCGCATACCAGGGCCCCTGCCGCCGCCCCTCGACAGCCCAGACCCCAGCAGGCGAGTCGTCTTTTAAAAAGGAAGCGGTTCACCACGACTCCATCCATTTAACCCTTTCGAAACCACACTGGAGGGAGCGACAGCCGCTCACACGGGGGGCGTCGCTCCAACTTTAACTTCTGCGGGGACGAACCGGCAGCGGCCGTGGCTTTCAGGCGGAGCTCCGTTTCTCCTTCTTCGAGAAGTACTTGCAAAGCAGAGCCCGCACCCACGTGCGTTGGTCGCTGCCCCTTCCGATTAGAAAATACAACCTTTAGAGGATGTCCCGAGGCAGGGGACAGTCGCTGGGTGTAAACATGGGTGACAGGTGCTGGCTAACAGGGGCGAGAGCCTGAGGGTGGCCTCCCTCACTCCTGTGGATTTCGGGGGTGGGGTGGGCGGGAAGGTCATTGCAAAATTTCACCCAGCAATAAGCTAAGAGAAAAACCCCAGGTAGGTGTGTGTGTAACTGACCAGCGTAGCCCCCTTGAGCCGTCCCCAAAGGGCAGCTTTGCCTGGAGGGAACAGCAACTCAAGCAGGGCCACCTTGAATGTCAGGCTTTCCGGAAGAGGGTGGAAGGGCTGTGTGCTGACGGGGGTGGGGGACAGCCCTTCTATTAACCCGCAACTCAGGGAAGATAACAATAGATGCGAGCCCCTTCTAGAAAGGCAGGCGGACAGTGCTTACCCCAGAGCACCCAACTCAGAGGCGGGGACAAGAAAGTTGCGTGTGCCCCAGAGCCACCGGGATGGGGGCATTCCACCCTGGAGAAGGGTCCCAGGGGAGATCTCTGACCCTGCGGCTGAGCACCACAGTGAGTCGAGGCTGGCCACAGGCCTCAGCTCCCCTTCCCACTCTCGTTGAGCCCTTCCCCTGTCCCCTTCGCTCCGTGACCTGAGATCAGGTGTAGGTCATCGTCAGCCACAAGGGAGCGAGCCCAGTGCCATCCGTGAGGCTGGAGAAGTGACACGTAAGCAGGCGCCTGCTAAAGCCATTCCCTACTTAAGTCATGCACGGTCACTGTGCCCACGGCTCCCTGCCACTGCCCCGGGGCCCCCTGGCTTTAGGTCCCTTCATTGTACCCGCTGCCCCGGGTCCACAGCCCCTCGTGGGTGGGGGTTGCAGAAATCATTGGAAATACTGACCCGCCGCCGGGCCTTTGAAACAGAAGAAGCTTGGAACTTTCTGCACCTGTCATCTGCCTGTTGCTGCCAACCGTGATCTCCCTTGGGGGTGGTCCGAAGCCCCCAAACTTTAGGGAGAGAAGGAGCCAAGAGCAAGGGCAGAGAGCAATCCCTGACATCCCAAAGGGTTTTCATCTAGGGGCCAGCCTGCTAGATGCAGCACGCACGTGTAGGTGACACAGAAGAAGAAGGGAGTGAGGAGAGAGGAGCTCTCTGAGGGCCATGAGGAAAATTCCAGAAAACTTGAATGCTGTCCCCATACCGTCACACTTCTGGGCTTTGTAGGACAGGAAAACGTGTGTGTGTGTGCGTGCGTGTGTGTGCGTGTTGAGAATCCCTTCCTTCTCTCCCTCCCTGTTTCCTTAATTCCCTCCCTCTCTTCCTTCCTCTCTTCCTCCCGCTTTCCTTCCTTCTTTCTAACAACAGAGTCAAAGTTAAAGAAAGACTGTTGTTCATACCTTACTACCCGCCCCCCCCCCCCCCGTGGGAGTCCATGCCTGTTCTAACCAGGGCCGCTCAGGCGATGGTGACCGACCTGACACTGGGGAGGGGGCCTCCCGCAGGCCTCTGCCTCCAGCCCTCCTCCAGTGCCTGTGCAGGGAAACTGGGCTCAGCTGGGAAATGAGCCAAAGCCAGACGCAATCCTGCTCCGGACCAACCTTCTGTTCTCTGAAGTCCCAGACGATGATGAACGGGAAGAAGCTTCAGGAGGAGCCGACATTGATCACGATGGATGGCTCAGAGACTGAGGGTGATCGACATCATGTGACCAATGTGATGCCTTCACTGAGTTCAGGGACTTTCCCTTCCCCTCCGTGGGCACCATGTCCTCTCCTTTTATTCACTTATTTCATTGAGAAGAGGGGTATTTTAGAATCTGTTTGTTACTGTGCTGGTAGACCAGCTTATCTTTTGGTAATTATCATTTCCCTTGTTCTTAAGTTTCTCTCAGACCCGCTTAAACTGCAACAAACACATAACAGCAACAACAGAAACTCAAGAAAACCCGAGGAAACTTGACAAATGAGAGACTTTTAAAAATTCCCCTCTCTGCCCCTCCCCTGCTCAGTCTCTCTCTCTCCCTCTCTCTCCCTCTCTCTCTCTCTCAAAAAGAAAATAAACATTAAAAAAAAAATGAGAGACTTTTAAACGTTCAACTTCATTCTAACCCCCCCTCCCCGAAATTCAAATTCAGTTCATTTAATACTGTTGAATGTTATTTGGAAACTTATACTTTAAAATGTAATGAACTGAATACTTCATTGTATTTTGCAACACAAATTTTACATTGCATATTTTAAATTTATAATGTAAGAAAGCTATTTCCTATCTGCAAACAGAACTCAAATACGTATTATATATTTAATAAACTAATGAGGGAATGACAGGAAACGTTTTTATTTAAAGGTTCACAATTTCAAAAGGATTAACATCCTGAAAAGCGACGTGGGTATGCAGAGCGCTCAGGGATCCGCATCGCCCCCTATAGGCCATGGAAGTAATGGCATCTGCTCCAGAGCCAGTTTGGGCTGCGAGGCTCCCGGGGAGTGGGTGAGTCCCCTCAGCTCCCCTTTCGGGGAGAAGAAGGGCCGAGACGTCTATTTTTTCATGCCTACGAGTGCATAAGAAACATTCCCTTTTTTTTTCCATTAGAAACGTAGAAGACACAGGAGAGGCCTTTGTCACAAACGAGGGGGAAAATCAGACCTCCGTGCTTGCACAAAGTGCAATACGATCCGGTTTTGGACGTGATAATAGAAACCCCACCTCGGCTCTCTTTCAGACCCGCGTTTTCAGGATTCTGACTCATCCCGAGCAGCCCCATTCTGGAAGCGGATGGATAAGAAACCCCT
Organism: Hyaena hyaena; assembly: GCF_003009895.1. NCBI lineage: Eukaryota > Metazoa > Chordata > Mammalia > Carnivora > Hyaenidae > Hyaena > Hyaena hyaena. The sequence continues at coordinate 4,357,999 of NW_024080664.1, read as the reverse complement.
ATGACACCTGGGTTCGACCGGCATGGGCACCGGCCTCTGCTGCTCCCTCTGCGTAATGGGCGGGAACTCCGGGATCTCTACCACCAGCCTCCTGACTGCGTGTCTGAAAAACGGGGGTAATTAATACAGCGCTGTGTCACGGGGGTCGCAGGACCGGCTTCGGGTCACGTAGCCCTCCGGCAGGGGGCCTGGCCAGGGCGGTTGCTCCGTAGGGCGACTGACCGCGCGCCGACCGCCAGCCCTGGATGGACGGACGGGGGGCCGGGGGCGCACACACCGCCGGCCCCCCGTGGGACACGCGCGCCCGGGGGTGGGGGTGGGTGGCCTTCCCAGAGCGGCGCCCCGGGGTCGGCTGAGGCTCGCGCCCTCTGTACGACCCCGGAGCTGCCTCTGCAGCCGGCTGTCCTCACCAGGCTGAGCATTACGAGGGCGCAAAGCACGGCCTTCCTAGGTCGCTTTGGATTATTTAATTTTCAATAAAAGCTCTGTAGGTTCTGTTCTGCTGGGGGCGCCCGGAGGGACGGAGCTGGGGTAGGGGGGCCGCCTACTGTCTGGCGGTAAAGGCGCCCCTGTCGGCTCCTGGGCTCGGCTTGCGCGGCAGGACCCTGGCTCGAGGGCGCCCCCTGCGGGCCGCGGTCGGGATCGGTCCCTCCGAGCCCGGGAGCGGGGCTGCCGCGACCCCCGCCCGAGGGGCGCCCAGCCAGGGTCCCCGCAGGCACGCAACCCCGCACTCCCACACTTCCGGTCTCTGAGCCTCCGGGGCCTCGCGTTCTCGTTTCGAGGGGGTGTGTGTGGGGAGGCGCCTTTACCGCCCCCCCCCAAGGGTTTTTTTTTTTTTTTTTGGAAAGGAGCAAACATCTCCGGTTTTAATGTGGCCCAATTATCTCGTTTAAACGACTTAAAATGTTTCTCTTTAACTCATTTCAATCTAGTAAATATGCTTCAGCAAGTAGCTAATTTCTCAGGGATGGCTTCGCCTCGCCATTTGCATATAAAGCGCGTCGGGGGCCGGCCCCCTCTTGCGGTGCCCAGGTCGCAGGCAGCTGGGCCTCCCCCTCCGGGGGGGACGCCTGGGTTTAGCCCGGGAAGGCGGAGGCCGCGCGCTGCCCGCGATTGGGCCCGGGGACCAGAGTAGCAGCGGGGACGGAGCCCCCGGGTCCCCCGGGAGGGGGGGTGCAGGCCGGCCTCTGAGCCGCCCCCTCCGCGTCCGCGGCCGCCACCTGGCCCCGGGCCCCCGCCCGCCCTCATCCCAGGGAGGGGCCGCCCCGGGTCGCCACGCGGGCGCGAGGGTCGGGGACGCATTTATCCCCAAGTGCGTTTATTAAATCGCGTCTGGAGATGGATGGACGTGGCTACAGGAGAGGAAATCGCAGCGCTCAGTTGAGCAATCTTCTGGCTTTAAATTCCGAATAAAAGTCTCAAATATTCCCGGGTCAGGGGGGCACCGTCTCATTAAAACCACTCTCGTCCTGAAACTGCAATGCAGACATTAAAGTGCAGTATTTTTCAATTAGAGCTGACGAATTCAATCAAAATTCCATAGATTAGGATGAAATGAGGCATGGGTCATTTACAGGGGAATTTAATTGCCGAGCCATTAGACAAATAGTATATTTGCCATTCGCGCGTTATCCATCATTTTCGACATCAACACCGGGGCCGCGTCTCCCCGTCCCGCAGCCGCCCGGCGTCGGCTGTAAACACTCCCTTCCCTGTATCTCCTGATTGTATCTGATTTCATTTAGGGCCATGGGGGATTATAAATGTTCACGCAATCAAGTTCATTAGGACTTCAAATCGCATTTCTGATTGGGATCGCTCCGCCGCTGTCCTCCGTGCGCCTTTCAACCCCAGGACGAGGCTTGCAAAAACATCTTTTTGCATTTAAAGCTGCACATCCCTTTTGTCTCCCGACGTCCCTCCCGCCCCTCCCCCCCCCGGGCGGCCCCGCGCCCCCCCCCCGTCCTCCCTCGGGGGACAGCAGCCCCGAACCCTACTGCCCGGAGAGCGGGGTCGGGCGGGGGTGGCCGGACCCCCGCGCCCCGCCCCGCCCCCCGCCCCGGGCCCGCCCTCGAGAGCCCCCAACGCTGGGCCGTGACCCCCCCGTGGCCTCGGGACGCTCAAGATCACAGGGCGTGGGCGGGGCGCCGGGGGAGGGGTGGGGGTGGGGGGCGAGCCCCAAGCGCTGGGGGGTCGCGCGTGGGCACCCGCCGCGGGGAGCCAGTGAGGCGCAGGGCATCCGTGATTCCCGCGGCCGCAGGCCTCTGGGCAGCGATTGGGCCCGACCCTGGGGACCGGCACCCCGACCCCTTCCAGGGCTGGCCCTTCCCCTCTAGGGCGGGGGGCGGGGCGGGCCCAGCAATCTCTCTTCCTCTTAGCAAACTCGAGAAACAAAGGAGCAGACTTGTGGGGAGAGCTGCGCGAGAGCGACCAAGACATCCCTTCCAGCACAGCTGAAAAATAATAGCTTAATATTAACTGCTTCTCATAAAAATATACTTTCACAGTGATACAGTTACCAGAAGAAACCCTCATTTTACCCCCGTACTTCGTGCCCATCGCTGTTAGCTGCCTCAGTAATTTAATTGGAATGAAACGTGAGAAATGTGTCATTTTTGAAGAATTTATGCATCACTTCCTAGAAATCTCATTGTGTTAACTAGGAGCCTACTGCGTTCTGTTTAGAACCCATAATCACATTTTTATGTGTCTGTATTACGAGTTAATGTGACCTCCTGTCTTTAGCAGATAAAAAAAATATTCCTTTTCCATAACGTCTGCATCGAACTCTGGTTTGCACACAGTACACGGAAATCCTGTTTTCCCCAAGGTTCTGCAAACTTACCAACTTCCTTCAGAGCAGGGCACAGAAATGTGAATGGAAAAAGTACCTACTAAATGAATAATTACACACCAAATTAAAACCCTGCATTAAACATAGTCGACAGCAAATACTGCATTCTCAATCATGTTTATTGCTTACAAATTGCATTACAGAGAAATCTACTCTTTTTATTGGCGTGATTAAGCAGAGTGTTAGGACTGCAGAAATCCCATTCTGTTAGATTAGATGGAGGCTGGAAACTGAGATAGTTACATTTTGCCACGGTGAATGTATAATTTTGTTAAAGAACACGTTTAACACACAAATGAGGATTGGGCTGTCATTATGGCATCATAAAAGAGTCATCTTAAAATTATATTTATTTATAAACACATTGCCTATAAAATGTGCGTATTTAATACAAAGGAAGTAGGCAATTCCATAATCGATATTTTAATTACTGAATTTTTTATTGTAGCAGCGCGATCCTATATGATATGTCACAATCCTATAGGTTTTTTATATTCTCCTCCCTTTTATCATGTGAGCTAAAATCTTGGTCTCTTTAATTCTGGGGAGAGCCGGCTGGCGGACGAGGGTAGGACCGTTTGCCTATGGCGCCACCTACCGGGCTCCAGAAATTTAACCTCAGGCGTATTTTGGCAGTTTAATAAAATTAATTTCTGTTTTAAAATAGAACGATGTTGATAGTTCCGAGACAAAGCCCTGGAGCTTGGAAAGTATACCTAAATGCACAAATAAGATGCCGTAGTGATCACAGGTGAAACTCTGGGGTTTCTGAATATCCCAAGCGCGCATGGAAGTTTTGAGTAAGGAATAATTTATTCTTGAAATAATGGAATAAAAGATGCAATATGCCTGGTTTATCACTTGGTCCTTGGGCAGCCCTTAAGAGATGAAAAGCACTTGGCAAGCTAATGATATCTGCAATTGTAGTGATTAAGCTTCCTCTCAGTTGCCCTGCATCAGGACCGGTCACTGGAGCAGACCAGCTCATTCTCCAAGCCTATATTTTAAACCGTTTTTGTAGAGGGTTAAGTGTTCTTTGCAGAAGTTCAACAGCCTGCCCCATCAGCGTGTGTCTAACGGGTTATTTCAGAGATTGGAAATGTGACAATTGTATATGGTTCCTGGGATTAGCAAACGCTGCCTAAAGAGTCAGTGGTTTTGATTTTCTTCAAAACCTGCTGAATTGATGATTATCACGTAGCTTAGAATTAAGCAGACACAAATACACTACAGAGATGCCCAATGCCATGTTCAGAATTTTAAACCTAACAGGCACAGGGTTTTAAACCTAACAGGCACATAGACTGCCTGCCTGTGCCCCGGGGATTTGTCTGGCCATCCCTCTGCCCCGTGCAGGGCACAGCCAGGATGCAGGAGGCGGACCTCCTCGGGACGGCTCACTTGTGTATTTGAATTCTCAGTGGTCAGACGGCAAGTAGTATCGTCAGCGATGCTCAGTAAAAGCGGAAGGAAACGATTCTTGTTATCTTTTTTTAGTGGAAGCAGCATTTACTCTTTTGTTACCTTCTGCTTTTGGAACCATGTGAATCCGTCATTAAAACTGAAATAAGAAGTTAAAAAAACAATTTGGGTCTTATAGAATTGAGTTTATGTAATATACTCAGAGACAAGTAATGATGTCCAGTATGAACCGCCTAAGAATGGAAAACATTTTTAGATCCTTTAATAAAAAAATACCAGGGTACATTTTGTTCACTGGAAGAGAAGTCAGCCGGGGTAATTCTAGCTTTAAAGTAGAATGTCTTCGGGCACCTGGCTGGCTCAGTCGGTGGAGCTGTGACTCTTGATCTCAGGGTTGTGAGTTTGAGCCCCGCGTTGGATGTAGAGATTACTTAAAAATAAAAACTTTTAAAAAAGGAAGCGAAATGTCCTTTTTTGATATTTATTTCACCTGGCTTCCTCTCTCTTCTCAGCCCCATTGTTCTCCTACCCCCTCTCTCTTTCTTATCTATGTGGAATTAGGCAACCATCCTTGATCTGAGAACTTCCTAATACATGTAGCATAGAACATAGCTAACACAGTCCTCAAAGCAACATGTTATTTTGATAGTTTTTTGTTGTTGTTGTTGTTTTTGCCAAACAAAGCACATTGCTGGCAGTAATTACATCCTGAAAAACTATGAATGAATTCCATGCCATTTGATGATTGAGATGTAACCCCAAACAACCACACCAGGGATTTTTGTCCCATCCAGTCATGGCCATAACTCAGGATGGGTATTTAGCCCATCCGGACGGCCGCTAGAACCCAGGTGCCCCACCCCCGCCCGCCAGTGAACTTCTAGTGCCAGTTTGTTTTCTCTTAATTCTCGGAAGGCTGTGATGTCGCCTTCCCGATGAGCTGGAGGCAGAGTAAAGGACGCCCGACGTCGTGGCCATGTTTCCGTTGCATCTGGGTCCAGGCGGACTGCGAGTGCTAGTCTGGAGGTGCTGGCTGGAGGAGTGGGCTGCGGGAGCTTGTCACGGAAGCCTCACGATTGTGCACAGGCCACAGTGAGAACAGTGACGGATGGACACGTGCCTGAACTTCACCTGCCCCCGGATTAAATAGGCACCCCCAACCCCCGCCCGTTCAGTGCAGCGCCGAAGCCAGATGGAAAACCAGATCGAAATCTTCTCTCCGCAGCCCCCCCGCCGCCATGTGCTCAGATCTCTCCAGCAGCCTTGCTGACACATGGGCCTTCTTTGCTTGGCTGTGAGCTGCCCAAGGAGGAGGAACCCATGAGTCTGTCTTGTTGATGAAGGACTAGGCTCGGCGGTCAGCAGGCTCAGCCCGAGTTGGTTAAAGCCAGGAAAATGGTTGAATGGATGAGTGAGTGATTAAACCCGAGGAACTTTAGGATTAGCTATTCCTGGGAACACATACATTTTATTTTACTTATTTTTTTAAAAATTTATTTATTTATTTTTGAGAGAGAGAAAGAGAGCATGTACGGGGAGGAGCAGAGAGAGGTGGAGGGAGAGAGAATCCCAAGCAGGCTCCGAGCTGTCAGCGCAGAGCCCGATGTGGGGCTCCATCTCACAGTTCATGAGATCATGACATGAGTGGAAATCCAGAGTCGGACCCTCAACCCACTGAGCCACCCAGGTGCCCCTGGAAACCTATTAATTGATCATCCTTTATCAGTTTTAGAAATAAAAAGCCAGTATGTTTTAAGGGAGTTCTACTTCATTCTAGGACTTTAAAACATTTAAATTGTAATGCATTTATTTCAGAAATTCAACTGGACTATTTTCTCAGATGGCCGGGATGGAGAGGGGTGGTGGCTCACGATTACATCCTCTAAGGGGAGTATGTTTGCTCAGATTCTCATTTGCAAAATCCAAGGAGGACAGACAGGTCTCCTCCATGGCTATATTTCTTACCTTGTATTCTTGCCCTTCTTATTCCTATAAATGGCTTGGCTTTTTGCTTTATATCCCTCTATCACGCTATTTTCATCTAAGAATAATGCAGTCATAGTAACAGAAGGGACCACTTACTGAGCTCCTTCCCTGGGCTGTCTCTGCACTCAGTGGGGCCAGCCCACCCCGGAGCGGGGCTGTTCCCCAGGCTCGCAAGGAGCCCCCCAGACTCACAGACCTGCGTGATCCGGACCCTAGCCCGGACCCCCAGAGTCAGAATCTTCAATTCAACAAGAATTCTCCTTTTTCCAGTTGGAGAAGCTCTGCTTACAACAGTTCTCTGACCCGCCAGGAGGGGCGCGGATACTTTGACCTCCAGCGGAGCCAGTCACATCTGACTCTGGCTAAGTAGCTGCCCGTGCTCAGCGGGGCAGCCCCTTCCCTGGGGTGTCACCGTGGGCTCCCACCTGTCCCGTAGTGTGCTGCATGCCTTTCCAGGACAGAGCAGTCTCCCCAGGGCCCCGTGGGGACCGCGTCTGCTCACCTGCTCCGTGGGTCCTCACAGCCTCTCCAGGGACGTTCAGAATCCCGGGTCTGGAAGCCAAGACCCTCCCAATGTGCCGCCCAGTCCCTCCTTCTTCTGGTTGCCAAAGCATGAGGCCCCTCCCCTCCCCGAGGCCGGGTCTCTGTTCCTCTGTCACACCCTGCACACTCCTGCACCCCGCTTTGGAAACGGTGGTGACCGCAGAACGTTTACAGAGGAGGGGCTGGGGGAGAGCCGTCCGCTCCGGGTGGGGGTGTGAGGAGCCCCGGAGCCACGTGCACCCAGGCCTTTTCTAGGCTGGGTGAGGGGTCTGTCCTAAAGGGCAGGATGAGGGTGGGCCCGTTGACGGTGCTGGGGGTGCAGCCCTGTCACCCCCTTGGCCCACTGTGTTGAGATGGAGGCTCAGCCTGGCCCCTGCTTCAGGAGGCCTGTCCTCACCGCAGGCCCCGCCTGGACCCCGCTGCGACCCCCAGTGGGCTTGTCACGCTGGCAGCCTGCCTGGGCCCTGGGGGCTTCATGGCGAGCTCCCTCCCCGCCCCGCCCCCAGGTCTGTCCCTGCAGCACCGGCTCGAACTGGAAAAAAGGAGCCATTGCTTATCCCCAGAGGATGATCATGATGAGTTCTGGTTTCAAAACCTGGTGTGTTGATAAAAAATCTGAGGTCTCATTAAGGCAAACAGATTAGAAGACAAGGGTCATTGAAAAGACCGTTTATTATTCACCAATCCCGAGAGAAGGGACACGGCATTCCATGGGGGGGGAGGGGCCCAGGGTCGGCCAGGAGGCCGGGGGAGGGGTGTGGACAAAGCCTGGAAGGTGGTTCCCCCAGAAGGTCCGGGCCCCGCAGGATACACAGGCTTGGGATCGACTGGCTAGTCTGGACAATCCCAGCAGGCTCTGGGGTTCAAGGGCTGTCCCCAGCCGTCTGGCACCCGGCCCTGGGACCGTTAGGATGGGACAGTAGCCCGGGGTGTGACAGCCCAGTAAAGGAGGTGGGGGGTGAGAGTCCTGGACCGGTTGGGTTGCATTTGAAAAGCACGCTTGGGGCTGAGCTGTTTGCTGTCTTAGGGACCCACTAACCCTGGAAGGGGTGGTCCCTCCAGGGTCTCGAGGTCCCACGTATCAGAAGCACCGGAATGCAGGAGATAAGACATGGTCTATGCCGTCCTGACACTTGGAACATGTCTGCTTCTGTGATGCTAGGCTGGTGGCCTGACGGCGACCTCAGGTCTGTTCCCGGCGTCTGGCTTCCTGCAGGTTGCCACAGCTGGGCCATCTGGGGTGCAGTGAGGGCGTCAGGTAGAAGGCTCACACGGGGTCAGAGCGTTGGGCTCGCCACCTCTCCAGTCCTTTAGGGACTTCGGGACCGTCATGTGCTGGGAAGCACCAGCGGACTCCAGAAAGGCGCGCCGGTTACGGAAGCAGGCGTCCTCTCTCGATACGTACCCCGTCACGTGCTGGGCACAGAGCCTTTCCAGGCGCCCAGGCTCCAGGGGGCGGGCAAGGGGGAGGGACGTTTCCTGTGGGGTGAGGGTCTGCGGGCTGAGGGGCAGCACGGGTGCTGTGAACACACGGCAGGCAGGAGACACACCTCGGGAAAATACGTGTACCTTTGAGTTCAGCGTCTGTTGTGAAGGACTCTCTGATACAAGTACTGCGACGTTCACAGTCTCGATCCTCACAAGCAACTGAGAAGACTTTTATGAGCCGCTGGGTTGCAGAGCGCCCGAGAGTCTCCACGAGGGCCGTGCGCCCCTCAGCGCACCGCCCTGCGGACGGGCGGCAGCGGGCACCAGAGCCTCAGAGGGAACCACAGCCTCGGCCCCAGCGCTCTGGTCTTCAGTGCAAAACACCTTCTGGCTCCAAAAGGAGGTAACTTTGCAGGGACTTGGGCAAGGGCAGCAGGGGCACGAGGCGAAAGCACTTCTTGCCAAATAGCTTCCGGAGGGCACAGCGGCACAGGTGCTGCAGGCAGCGGGGGGTGCGGGCCAGAGCGAAGAAAGACTCGTAGAAGGTCTGGTGCGTCTGGAAAGAAGGCAGATGGAAGATCAACCTGTGGGCCTGGACCTGACGGCCGGAGGACCCCCCCCCCCCACCGATGCAGCGCCCTCCACCAGGGGGTGCGTATACTCTCCTGAGGTGTGGTGTCTGGGGGTCTGAAGGAAGTCGTTTTGGGTGACGATACAGATAATACAGGTATTCTCCTCAAATCCCCCTCTGCTCCCCCCTCCACCCCCGCTACTGCACAGTGTATTTGCTGTTGAGCAATGTGCACAGGACTCAAGTCAGTGAGACGTGAGGGGAGATATTCTAGAGGTTTCTCGGGGGGAAATACGTCCTTACTGTGTCTTAATAGACAATGACTGTGGACTTTGTTGGGTACACAGGTGATGCCCGTGAGGAGCCTGAAATTAAGGCCTCGGTTAAGAGCACCCTCGGGCTGCACGGAGCCCCAGTTCCTCAAATTGCTCAAGGCTGAAGCCATCCTCAGACCGCCCTCGGGTCAGCTAATCAAAAAACAGCCCCGTGGTCTGAGTCAGGGCTGGGAGCTGCAGACAGTTATTCTGTACAAACTAGCCAATCACTCACCGCTTGCCTGAACCCCATGTGGGCCCTTTGAACTCACCTCATAACTGGTCATTTTCAAAGGATTCTCAAGAGTCATGATTGGGTCCCACCGACAGTAACGGACGCCTCACAGATACTGAATGGCCAAAGCTGTTACCATGGGTGCTGCTGTACAATTGTGATTGGTGCTTATGTGATGATGCCATATGTACAATGTGTGCACCGTAACACCCCCGTCCCTGACCCCGTCCCTGACCCCGTAAAAACCCTGCTCGCTATTGTTCAGGGCTTCACCTTCTGCCACGACACCGGTAGGCGGGTGAGCCCCTGCTCGAGCTTGTAATAAAGACCGTTATGTACTTGCATCGGTGTCGGCTCCTTGGGGGTCTCAGGGGACTCGCGAATCGGGCACAACACCCGCAGCCTCCTCGGCCTCATCGAAGCTCTCAGGGGGATGGAGGAGACGCAGGGGAGGAGAGCCTGTGGATCCAGGTTTCGGGCGATTACTCCAGCCCTGACGGGGGCGGGGTGGGGTGGGTCTCTGCTCCTTTGGGCCAACAGCGCCCCCAGTGTGATAAGAGCCCTTGGCTGTGTGCTAATTCCACAAGCCCAGCAACCCTAGACACGCCTGCACTTTGCCTTTCTCTGTCCTTCTCCGGTGCTTAGCGCTTCCCCGGGTACAGTGTGCAGAATGGCACCCGCGGGTGAGCGGAGCCACCATGGTGCTGTGCTGAGGGGGCAGGAAGGGCGGCTCCCTTACCCGGAACACTTCCTCAGGAATCACTTCCCGCCAGGACTCGGAAACGCGGAGGTGAGGGTAAGAGTTGAAGACAGTCTCGATCACCGTGGGGGCTGGCGCGCAGGTCTTCAGCACCTGGTCGGAAGTGGTGGGAGACAGAGCTCGCGTTGGCTGGGTCCCGGGTCCGGGGTGGGGGTGGGGGGAGAAGGGCCGGCAGATGGGGGTGTGTGTGTGTCTGGGTCTCACTGCTGCCGCTCCCTGGCTGTGTGACCCCAACCTGCCTCAGCCTCACGGGGTACAACAGCCCTCGCATGATCAGGATAGCGGGGCCACGGAAGTTAGTTCTCAGACAAGCGCAAGTCAGCAGGCCTGTCTTTGACCATGACAGTCAAGTGGCCGTGCACATTGGGCCAAGCGCTTACACATTCCTTTCCCCAGGGGCAGGGTGCGGATGGCTCTGTGGGCTCTCCTGGCCTTTGGGCTGCTACTCAGAGAAGAAGAAGGAGGTTCTGCTGGTGGGGAGTCTGGTCCCAAGATGGTGTTTACAATTTCTTATCTCAATTTTCTAATGTGTTGGGACATTGAGGGAGAAGAATTGCTTTGCTGCTGAATTTCCTCCCGGCTTGGCCTTTCCGTTTTATTTCCAGTCTCTCCCGGCAAAGGAGTCCTGTTTACTTATTTGCAGATTTTACAACTGAGAGACCACTATTTGCTTTTTTAAAAATCAGCTTTTTCTTGAGATGGGGAGATGTGAATGAACACAAGAGTGGGTTGAATGGTATGAGAGCCCCCCGTGCACCCCCCATCAACACACGGCCAGTCCTGCTCCATCACACTCACATTACCTCCCTGATTATTTTAAAGCAAATGCAACGTATCCTGTCATTTCATCTATAAATATTTCAGCGTGACTCTTCAGTGTGTTTGAAGAAACACAACATCATTATACCACCAGAGAAATTAACGAGTTTCTTGGCATCAGCAAATATATGGCCAGTGTTTAAATTCACAAATTTCTCTTCAATGCCATTATAGAATTAAAAAAATTATTTGAATAAGAACTGAAATAAAGCCAACAAGGTTGGGACTGTTCGATGTATGATCAGATCCCTTTTTTTGGTATCATGTTATGTATTTGTTGAAGAAACTGGATTACTGGTCCAGTGGAGCTTCTCAGTGTTGGGCTTTTGCTCACAGTATTCCCATGGGGTCTGGAGACACGATGCTCCTCCTCTGCTTTTTGCAAATCAGTAGTTGGGTTTGGAAAATTGATCAAATTCAGATTTGATTTGGGGGAGGGGCAGGGCAATGTCATAGTTTTCTGTTTTTGAGGTTTAATATTCACCAACTGTTGTAAAATTCTTCTTAGTATTTCTTCGTTGAGAAAACTGAGGTGAAGCAATTTTCTTAAGATCAGGTACCAAATGTCTACAGCAGGTGATTAACAGACAGGGCCAAAAGCTGAGCTCACTGGGGCTCTGAGCTGTGTCAAATAGAAGAAAGTTCTCGAATCACCCAGGATGCCTCCTCCTTTCACAATTTGCTGAGCTCCCTTCAGATATGAAAACTTTGTAAGTTTTTTTTTTACATGTATTTGTTTTTGAGTGACAGAGAGAGACAGAGCACAAGTGGGGGAGGGGCAGAGACAGAATGAGACACAGAATCAGAAGCAGGCTCCAGGCTCTGAGCTGTCAGCACAGAGCCTGGTGTGGGGCTTGAACCCACAACCCGTGATATCATGACCTGAGCCGAAGTCGGACGCTTAACTGACAGAGCCACCCAGGTGCCCCTCCCTGAAACCTTTTTAAAAGAAATTGATATTTAACAGATGGTGCTGGGAGAACTGGACAGCAACATCCAGAAGAATGAAACTAGATCATTTTCTCACACCATACACAAAAATAAACTCAAAATGGATAAAGAACCTGAACGTGAGACAGGAAACCATCAACACCCTAGAGGAGAAAGCAGGAAACAACCTCCTTGACCTCAACCGCAGCAATTTCTTACTTGACACATCCCCAAAAGCAAGGGAATCAAGAGCAAAAATGAACTATTGGGACCTCATCAAGATTAAAAGCTTCTGCACGGCATAGGAAACAATCCATAAAACTAATAGGCATCCAATGGAATGGGAAAAGATAGTTGCAAATGACATATCAGATAAAGGGTTAGTATCCAAAATCAATAAGGAACTCACCAATCTCCACACCCGAAAAACAAACAAACCAGTGGAGAAACGGGCAGAAGATATGAATAGACACTTCTCCAAAGAGGACATCCAGATGGCCAACAGACACATGAAATGATGCTCAGCGTCCCTCCTCATCAGGGAAATACAAATCAAAACCACACTGAGA